>NW_010117796.1:0-100125 GCF_000699245.1 Pterocles gutturalis
AGGTCCCTTCCAACCCAAACCATTCCATTCCACTTCCAGTCAGACTCATCAGTTTCTTTCACTTTAATTATAGTTCTTGACAACCTGAGTTGCAGATGAGTAACAAACACAAAAACACTCACAGACAAGATGACATACCCTCAAGGGAAAACATTGACAGGTTTTACCAGCCTGAGCAGAAGCAGTTGCAAATACTGAACAAAAAAGCTTACAACAATATATGTAATAAAACACACAAGAATGTACTTCCACATGTAGGAGGTCATAACCTTTAAGAAGAGATCACACTGAGTGAGAAAGGTTAAAATTTGTCTTATATCTTTAACCTCTGAAATATTTTCTTCCACACTTGGAGCGTATTATTAGTACTATTACTATTGCTATTATTATTTATGAACCTCATAGGAGAAAAGGAAAAATATCTCTGTTCTCACATCACGTCATTAATCTTACATAACTTATAAGCAGCTGCATCAACAAAAAAGGTTTGTTTTCTGTGATGTATTCAAGATATAGATATGGAGTCAAAGGGAAAAAAAAAACCTATCTGGTATTCTAACAATCAATCCTAACCGTTTACTGTTAGGTATTCTCAAATGCTTTCTTTTAACATCAATTCTTTCTAATTTTGGCTAATACATCAAAATACACTGTGAACTAGGTTGCCAGGTAGGTAATATTATCACTAGAAAATGAGATGAAACATACAAGTGATTTGTCCTAAATCTCATTAAAGACCAAATTATAACTCTATAAAACTGGGTTAGAGCATCAATAGCTGATCCAAAAGACAGCAGAAACATTTTCATCCTTTTTATACCTGCAACTAGATTTGACATTCCCATTGTCAAAAAATTAGACAAGTTAGAGCTTTACTGAGTCTCAGATGGGATGTTTCATATTTCATCATTCCTTAGCTATGACAGATAATGAACAAAAAGGGTTTTTCCATTCATCCATCAAGCTGATTCACTACAGCAAAAGGACATCTTCAGGTCAGAGACCTGTCTGTGTTAGGGTTTCAAACTTTTGTGATATGTGTCAGCTTGGCATTTTTACATGGCCTTTTCAGACTTTTGTTTCAATTTCCTAATGTATATCCATTCTTGCCTTCTGTAGGTGTACTAGTAATATATATAATGTTTCTGTGCAGTTGGAACTCCTCAGCTTTTCACAATCCTGCTGTACTCAAACTTTACAGACAGCAGCCATTGGTGCCTTAGTGGTGCCTGCCCATTCCCCATCATCTGTCCCTCTTTTTAAGCAAGAAATAAAACACTGATTTTTTTCTTCCAATAGATCTTTGATCTGAAACTCAACATGGACCCTTTTATTTCCTTGACTTCTAGTGGCTGGTGCAAGTGATTAAATCAATGACTTGATCTGCATTTACATAGTTTTCTTATGCTTTTAGGCTTAATTTACAACCCTTAAGAAAATATTTTAGAGTATCAAATTCTTCATTTCCAGTCTCTTTGCATTTCCATGCATTCATTTAATTAATCTTGGTTATATTCCTTGGAACACTTGGAATATTTCCCTCCTTTCTTGAATGTATATGCACTTTTCACATGTTTTCAGTGAGGTATATTCTTTCTCTGCTTTTGTTCACTGTTTAGGTGAGTAAGGTGTTCTAGTGTATGTTCACAAATCAGTCTTATCTTTTTTGCTCTTCCCTTAATTTTCTCATTATCAACTACAGATATCATCCTAAGCAGGTCAAAAAAAGATTTCAGAGTTGAGCAGTGCTACCCAAAAATACCATCCGGGGTATTATCTGCTACCTTATCTATTGAATGGTTTATATCACATTATCATGATGAAATCTACCATATTTCTCATCTTATGTTGTTACTGGAGAATATTCTTGGCCATCCCCAGTCTTCCAGAATTGTGCTACTTCCATATGTTTCTATTCCAATGAAAGACAGTTTATTCCTTTTTAGCAGATCTTAGAACTGCTACAACAAGTGTAATATTTCTTGTATTTAAAGATATATCCTCTGAAGATCCTTCTCTTTGTCAGAATGAGCAAGCTTGCTTGGGCTTCATAAGGTCTGGTGGTCATGGGAGTTCAAACTATATTCCTACTTTATTTGGCAAAAACAACTGTGGTGCAATAGTTAAGTTGTAGGTTACCTAAGTTATGAATTAACTGAAGTCTACCCAGTACTTTTTACCACAAAAGCCTTTAAAAGTCCAATTTGTCTTTTCTCTTTGGCAGACTAGTAGACATACATGTTTATAAGGAGTAGATGCAATACAGAGTACCAGAGGTGGTTTTCCTCCTCTCTGTCTTCATACATGCAAATAGCTTGAAATCAAGATCACGTAATGAGAAACCAGACAGATATTTGTTTAATTCAATTATGAACTGAAATTTACAGCATCATCATCACTTTGCATTACTCAGGTGCAGCCTAGTAATTGTGTTTGCATTATGTTCCTGAACTTATATATCATCTCTAAAAGTCACCATAGATCTTCATTTAATCAACTGGACTAGACAGTTCGTTGAATTTTTAAAACCACAAATATACTGGTTTAAAGAGGCTTCTACAGATACTGCAGGAATAGATTGTTATAAAAGTTGTGAAGGTTAAGAAGAAAAATACTTGACTTCTGTCATTAGGTGAAGTGACTGGTACTAGACATTAGTCACACACTTTTTTTTTCAGTAGAAGGAAAGGAGAGGAAAACAAAGAGCACACCAACAGAGCAGAAAATACACATTAATCATTTTTAAGACTGAAAAAATAATCATTATTACAATTCACATGATCCTTGTAGCAACAAAAAGCCTAAGGGAAAATGTCAGTATTAACTGTGTGCTTATAATACCTACTCTTAAAAGAGATTTAAGGAGCATCCATTTTTCATCTTCCAAAAGGCAAGATCTTATGGTAGCACTCTTTACTGGCCCTGAATAGTCCCCCATTCTCTCAGCAGTTTTATTTAATGGAGTTAGGTTTAGCAGCATATACTATTTTTTAAAATTTTAATATACAGCTAGGTTATTAAGAAGATCCCAATGGATAATATAAGCAATTATGTTTACTCTTGAACCTGCTTTTCCTGAATTGGGATGATAAAAATTGCATTTACAATAAATTAGAGTGAATATCCCATTTTAAGCTGTCCCGTTTCAGCTCTTGGGAAGTTTTTTGGAAAAAAAAAAAAAAAAAAAAAAGTGCAACCTGTAGGTTGTCATTGTCTAAAACTGTACAGTCTTTAAAAGCATCACCTCTTTGCAATTGTGTTGATATTTTCTAGAACTTTAAAGTGTGCTCTGTAAATAAATGTATGCCCAGAATTTTGATACTTCCCTCACTTGTTCTTTCAGCACAGTTTGTCAGTTCTCATTTTCAGTGCAAGAAGAACATAATTCTTTCCTCACCTCCTGGTGTAGGTGGCCTACCCTTTGGTTTACTCTATTCAAGGGTCAGCCCTGGCAGCTGGATTGTGTCATGTTTATTCAACACTGGTGGAAACAAGTGTAATTTCAGTTGTAGCCACTGGAGTTTCAGTTGCTTGCATCAGTTTTCATAGTTTTATTCAAAACCATATACAAAACAATGCTGCTTGGAAGTCTGTTAACCAAATTCACGCCCAGTCTGATGTCAATCAGCTTTTAATGGGGAGAGAGCTTTCTGTCCTTTCTGATCGTCATCAAAAGGTGCCAAAATTTATCCCTTTTCCCGATCAGCAAACCCTTTTAGGGCTTGCGTGCTCAACCTGTGCTATGGGAGCAAGTGAGAGGAACCATTGGACAGCGGGGTTACTCGTGGTGGAAGAGTCCCTGTCTCCTAGGCCAAGCATAGCTCCTTCAGCACACGCTTTCCTCTCTCCTCACCTCGACTCTACCGCACAATATTTCTCTTGCTCTCTCTCTCACTATCTCTTTTCTGTATCTCTCGGAAATCAGACTGGAGTTCAGAGCACTTTCACTACCTTTTATGAGGTAGAGTGTGATGTCATAGATGGGGGCAGGGCTAGTCAACTTTCTACCCACCCACCCACCTGTGCTGAGGGAGCTACGCTTGAGACCGGAAGCGGTGACTCCTCAACGGTGAGTAACCTCCTGTCTCAGCTATATCTTTAACTCTGTCTGTAGATCTGGGGGTGGAGGGAAAAGACATGAGAATGTTGGGGTTTGGATTTTTTGGTTTGGTTTTTTTTTTTTTAAGCTTTTTTTTAAATTATTTTTTAATAGGGCTCACAGAATGAATTGCATGTGTTGTTTTAGTCACCTGCGGAAAATAATTTCCTTCTTGTTCTGAACTCCTAGAGTTAATGTCACTTGTAAAGCAATGATCATGTTTCTTTGCAGAGGCGGTCCGTTTATTGGTGGTTAAACTGATCCTTCAATATTTATTTTGCATTGTGAAAAGGCAGACGCTGGTCCCCTAGAACTCAATTGCTAAACTTCTGTTAATTTAATTACAGTAGTGCTGGACCATCACTTTTCTAAAGTACTTGTGATTAAAGATAGATAGTGTTATATATATATTTATCATTGTTAACTGTGGATTATGCTTGTTTATACAGGACAAGATTTTTATTTTCTGTGTTCTCTGTGACTGTTTTTTGCTTTATCCAGAATGTTTATGAAGCTATGTCTTGACAATAGGCCAATTATAAGACCTATTTTATAGATGAAATAAAATTCAAAAGTAAATTGTGGAAGCTGTGAAATTAAGCAGGAAATCAAATCCCAGGTTATGTAACTGAGATTTAACCTTTGAAATTATAAATCAAAACAATTTATTTTTTTCTGTGATAAGAACTTGAGAAGGGCAGGTATATTACTAACTGGTTTTCTTTTTTTTTTTTTCCTGTGTCAATACCTTTAAGTTACTATTTTACTTTAAAGCACTGTCTTGTTACCTATTTCCCTTGGCCCCAAGTTATTACTGCTTCACCATTTTAATATCCCTCAGCATTTTAAAAAAGACAAGATGGACTACGAAAGATCTTCCTTTCTTGTTCTGCCTCTTGGGTATCTGTTAAAGCTGTCAAGATGTCAGAGTTCTCATATTAAAGGGCAGAAGAAGGATCATATGAAGATTTTTGCCCCTAGGGATACCGCAAATCTTGCTGTTCTTGTTCATTCAAAGCTCTTTATGAGCTCCATGTGGGGTCTTGTCATATCTGAGTGAAAGGCACTAAAAGGCAGCAATGCATATTCTATAAATCAAAGGCAAAGAGAGTGCAATCCCAGCCTTTTCAGCAGAGGTGTCCCTAGTCTGATTGATGAAGTGCTTCTATTTTCAGGTGACTAGATGGCTTTGAGGAATTGGGTATAGGATGCAGAGCCTTCCATCTTCTGGTCACTGGCATGTATTGGGGATTGGTCAGTAGTGATGGATAGATGATCCTCCCTGATGACTCAGTGATGCTCTTTGTATCGATGCATAGGAGATCTGGATGACATTCTGGGAGGAGGAAAGTCTTGTTTACAAAGCTACCAAAACTTTCACACTAATGACTGCTTCCCTTCCTGTCAGAGAGAAAAATAAGGACAAAGAATATAAGAATTGGCTCCCTGCCAGGTGGTGGCTTTTCTAGCTTTGAAAAATGTGTGCGGGGAGTTTTATTACTATTGCTTATTCCTTTAGTAAACCAAACATGGAAGCCTCCGAATCTTTCTTAACAAAGCCAAGAACTTGTCTAGCAAATTTAGCTTCCCTAGCACACTTTGATCATTTAAGTAGGAGAAGAAAAGCAGGTTAGTCAATCTCTAGTGTTTCGTTGGGAAAACTTTATAGGAATTGCTGTTAAACGTGGTTTGAGGTTTGTTCTTTTCAGAGACAAATGCTTTGAGGTAAAATTTAATTTAGATCCTAAGCACATCCCTTCACTGATGAGTTTACAAAATTGTTTTTGCACATAATTATTCTTGCATAGTGCAGGAGACTTTATTTTTGTACTGAATAGGTAAAACATAAGGAGCAATTTTACAGTGCCCCTAATTTCACTTCAACGGTAGGAAAGCGTTTTGGTGGCACACAAAGGGAAATTATTTTTTTTAAAGCGATATAAGGATTGGGAACAGGAAATCAGAATTGGTATCATTCAGTAGTTAAGGTGAATTAGAGATACTGCTCAGCACTGAGGGGATATTATAGAACAGAAATGTCAGTGGATTACTTTAAATCCAGAGAAATTTGCTCTCTAAATTTATCTTGTTAAGATGAGCAAACCAGCAGTTGACTGATTTATGTATAAGGGGGCGTTTGTAGAGGGAATGATATTCAAAATGACTTAAACTGTTGTGATAATTAACCTGGAATCTGCCTGTGCCAAATATAATAATTTTTTTGTCCATGCAACCCCAGGATGTGGGTTTGCCTGAGTAACCTAACACTGGGAGAATAAATAGCCTAATTTTACATTTACTGAGCTAATTCCCCTGTTAAATTATTTTACTGGCAGCTATGATTAAAAAAAAAAATAAAATGTCTAAAGTGCACAGATTCCGGTATTTTACAGCTTTGGCTTGAATGTGTATTGAGTCAATTCCGACGTTTGTTTTAACTAAATATTATGTATATAAACTAAAGAAAGATATAACAAGGCCTAACTTTCAGCTGATTTTATTTAGTGTGCAATATGGAAACTTTTGAAAGCAAATATCTGAGCAACTTGGTCCAATATGGACTCAATTAAGTGAGTTAAATCTTCATAAGTGTTTTGCAAACTGAGTTATCTTACAATAAGGGATTCTTAAAAATTGTGTTGTTTTACACTCACAAGCACATTGTGTATTACTGACTCAAAGCAAAACCAGTATCTAGTGTATTTATACCTATGTATTTAATCAGGTTGGCATTTAAATTACTGATTTGTTCCTCCGTCATACTGGCAAGGTGTGAGCAATACTGTCATGATGTAAGCTCATATATAGGGATCGAACATTTTTTCAGTATGATTAAGATAGCTATGTAAAATTCCCAAATTTTCTGTCTTTGTCAGGCTGATTTCTCTTACGAGTTGAATTAAAACTTTGTGGGTTGGTTCTTACCTTTTTCTTTTTCTATATGAGAAGTGAGGGAGAGCTGTGAAATGCGCCATCTGTTTGCAAACGGTGTCAGCTGGCAGCGAGATGCTCATCACCCTGCCCTCTCTTACTGCAGTTTTAGGCTGGTGTAGCACCATTGACTCAAAATTAATTAATTTTGATTTAATCTTGTTTAAGCAAAAGAAGTCACAATGACAGTGCACGGCATTCTAGAGGACTCTCCGTATTGATTGAAATTGCAATCCTTTTAAACTTCGACCTCAGCTCATTTGAATTGTCAACAAAAATACTCAACAGCACTTGGGCTGAGTACAGTGGTTGGAGGAAACTAGGACTGCCTTAACACCCTGGACTTTCTGTTTCTGGAACAGTTGCAGCTCAAAGACATGATTCTGTTCAATCATAATCCTTTGGATTTTTATCCATCCCATCTGGGTGTCCCAAAGCAAACACGATGGTGTACCCTTGTAAAACTGGAAGGGGAAGCAGATGTTGTCATTATTTCCCTTCTGCAAATGAGAATTCTGAGCCACACTCAAGGCAGAAAGATCTATAGAATCATGATGAGTTTCAAACTCTATGTCCTTCTCCAAGACTTGGGTAGTTTTCAAGACCATTATTTCTCTGTCTTCCTGTCTATATTCTGGTTTTCACTCTGGACAGCCAAATAAAAATGAAAAAAATGAAAAAAAAAAAAAACAGGAGAAACAGTCCTCGGTAGTTAAGAAATATGGTTTGAAAATTACAGAGTTGGAAAGAAACCTTGCAGTAGCAGGGGGAGGCTACCCCACTCAGGTTGTGCAAAAGATAAGAGTAGATCCATGGTGTAAAGAAAACTGAGAATGTTATTATTTGGAAATCTTTTGCTTGAATTATGAAGAGTTTTTGGCTATTATCTCCATTCCTACGTGGAGAGTGATTCATCTAGCCAAGTGTAAACATCAGCATCACTCCAGGCTTCCTTTATAATTAGTGGAGATCAATAGCATTTCTAGAGAGCAGATACTATTGTTTCAGGTAGACGCTGACAACCTGTTAGATTAGTAACATCTTAGAAAAAGTGACTGAGGCATGGACAGGTGATCGGAACCATGTGTTCAGACAAGCATAGAGGCAGGGAGCTTAGCCTTGGGGGTCTTTTGAGGGTATATGTTCATATGTCAGTGATGTAAACTTCCTGTGAACTTAGCTGCATTTTTCTATACAAAGTACCTCCCTCAGGGTCCCAGTCCTTTAGTTTGTGTATGCTGGAGGGATTGATATGTTTTCTAGTATGTATTTTTCCCCCATTTGACACTTTTGGGGATCAAAATAGAAGAATTAAGGAAAACAATCTAAAAAATATTCATTAAGTTCGATTGAATTATTGGACTACTGGGTCAAATTCAAGGACAATTTTTTGTAGATGTTGAGCATCCATGCTCAGATTCACTGTAGTGTCTTCAGGATGCTAATGCAATTTAGGATCTCTAAGTGTAATTAGAAAGGTGAGGTACTCTGGTACATTTCCATGGAAAATGAACCTATGAAAGATGCTCCAAGGTTCCTCATCTTCTCCACCAAGCACAGAGGGAATCTGGGATGCTTTGGTCCAGCACCTGGAGTTAGGTAGGATGAATGCAGGATAAGACTTCATATATAGAAACTGAGACTTTAAAAACTCTGCCTAGGTCGCCGAACACATTTTCTCAGTGGTTTTTATGAGCAGACCTATTTTTCCTGCCTGCATTCCTAGTGAAATTGTTCAATAACAGACATACGCAAAAATGCTTCTGGGGGGTTCTAGTGCCACCAGCTGTGAAACGCTCTTGGAACCCAAGTAATATTAAAAGACATTCAGTCACGATTTTTCTGATGCCAATTGCAGGTAAGTCCATGGATGATCAAGACTAATGTACAATATTCAAGTTAGGTAAGAGCTTTATACGAATAGAGCCAGTGCAAATGCTTTTTCACTTTACCGTTCTTCTGAATAACAGATGAATTTATATCTTCATCTCCTTTCTATAAATTCTGGATTAGAGGGAAGATTTGGAGATGTGGTTGAATTAATTTGGTTTTGATAGGGAAGATTATCCTGAAGTGAAAAGCACAGAAACCGTTTGGGTTATGTGGATCCTTGAGGCTATAAGTACTTCTGCATTTGTTGTTCAGGAAAAAAAAGCTATCTAAAGTACTGAATCTCAAAAGAATACAGAGATCAAGTAAATCAGAATGTCCTAACACAAATATTTTCTGAAGAGAGTAGTACAGGACTTAAACAACTTGAGTGAGCTATTAAATAATTGGTGATATTTTTTTCTCCCTTATACAGTTACTCAGTTTTTCCCTTTGGATAAAAAACTTGCTCTTGCAACAGTGAAAATGAGATCACCAACATCATCTACACCACTCTTTTAGATATATTTGCGTGTATGCAGAAGAGAAGGCTGGGGAAGATGTTGTCTACAACTGGCTAACAGGAGGATCTGGAAGAGCCAGATCCAGACTTGTCAGAGGTGCCTAGTGACAGGAAAAGGGGCAACACACATGAGTTTAAATACAGGAAATTCCAATTAGATATAAGGAAAAAAAGTTTTACCTTGAGGGTAGTCATAGTCAAGTGCAAGGTGGAAGTAACTAGTCCAGTTGCAGGAGAGTGACCATCCTTGGACATAACTCTCCTGAACAAACTCATCTAATTTGTTTTGACCAGGGCATTGGATCAGATGACCTCAAAAGGTTCTTTTCATCCTAAAGTATTCTATGATTATATGAATATTTGCATAACAAAATGTAACACAAATAAGCCTTTACAATTCACAGCAAGATTTTACTCTTTCCACTTGATTTGCTGTCATCTTTGCTTGTTCTATCCTTGTGAATGGCAACAGCCTTTGCAATTGTTTTTGTTTTCTGGTTTCATTTGTTTGCAGTCTCCAGTAATCTGTACCCGTTTTGCTGTTTTTTAATAACATTTAGTGTTAGCTAAAGTTAAAAATATAATGAACAAATGCATTCACAAGTTGTATATTCAGTAATTGACCAGGGAAAAAACCTTCTAGTAAGGAACACTTACTGAATGTTACTGAACAACTGATTGAGTTGGTCAAACAAATAGAACAGTTAATGGTGAATATTGTATTTGGAATAAAACGTTAGAATTCCCTTTAGAAATTATTTGCCATATATTATTAAGCTAGGTCTGTCAGTGCTGGGACTTTTCTGTAAAGCTGAAAAAGAAAAAAGGTTCTTTGTTGAAGACTACTGTGGAGATTCCATGTTGTTTCTTTATTTCATTGCATACTGTTGTAAAGTCCTGAAAAGTTCTCAAGGAATCAGAGAAGGGAATGTTTCCACTGATTGAGTTGAGCAACACTGTGAGGATCCTCAACTCCAAGGAACCAGAAGCCTTTCAGCACCTAAGAAGTGATCAATATCTTGAATGATCAAGCCCTTTATCTGCTTCTAGGAGACATAAAATATACATGAACAACAGCAGGCAAACATTAGGAAGCAAGGAACAATTGTCCTGGTATTATCTTCCATTCTACAAGAGGATTTTGTTTTATTCATTTTGACTCTGATGCATTGTTTCCAAGCCCTTTCCTGAGAAAAGCCAGCTCTGCCTGGAGAGCAGCTATCTTCAAAGTGTCTCTGTGCTTACCTGGGCAAGCACAACTTTAGAGATAGGAAGGTAGTTGAAGGAGCAAATTTGCCTCAAAATGTGACAGATCCTCACACTTGAGGATGTGGAGATATCTCACACCCAGATGCCATTCTGACACTTTTCCCAACTTGTTTTTTAATTTATAAAATATCACATTTCTCAGCATTGCAGTCTGAAATTCTGCTTTATGCTGCTTTTGTTTTTGTTTTCATTGTGACAAAATCAGGAGGAATAGCAGGAGATAACACATTCTTATGTAAAGAATATAGTGTTTCTATGCTTTATTGATTTTCTTTTTCTAATCTGAAGTCTCCTACATTTATCACTGAGAGTACAATTTCCAGCGAACCAGATATGATTTGGACTCTCTTCAGGTAAGACTGTAAGAACGCTACGCTTTTCCTGTTATTATACCTGTTCTCTAGACAAAGAACAAAAGGTTTGCTTCCAAAACTCCATTTGAAAGACCACTAAACTATTTTGTGCTTTTAATATCTATCTTCAAATTACACAAAAGCCAACTCGAGTCAGGAGGAGGGAGATCAGTAGCACAGCCCAGTTAGATATCCTGTATTTCCTCTTTCAGATTTAATTGCAATTGAATACAGAAGTGGAAATTTGTACTGAGATGCTTTTGACAGAGTCCTGTCTGTGCTTTTTTATCTGTGATATCACATTCAGACAATGTCATATCTTGTGTACACTTCTGGCATATGAGTGCCTGTGTAAAATGGTGTATACAATCCTAGCAATACACAGACGACGTACATAAAGTTTTGTATTTATGACTTTTTTTTATGACTGAGCTTCCACAGGCTTCTTACTGTAATTTTCTTCAGTAAGCCTCCTGACAATATCACAAAATCTTAGTTATAATTTGAATTAGCCTATCCTGTCAAATGTAATTCCAACTTCATCTTTGTTGCAGACATTTTATCTTCTCCTTGAAGATTAGGTAGGAGCCTCTCCTCATTCAGTCATACAGAAGTCTGTTTCCTGTTAATCACCCAAGAATTCAGGTCAAACCATTCCAAGGGACAGAATTATTTTAATGTTGTTAACATGGTTGTCCTAATTTTGCTACAATTAGTAATGCAACTGTGATGGTCATTAGAGAATCGTATTTTTTGTCCATGACAGTCCATCATAGGCATCATCCTCCAGGTATTAGCTCTATGCAGAATGAGGTAGATTTAGAAGAAGAAAACCTTGAGCTATCATGGCAGAAGACTCATCCCCACGTTTATCAATTGTAGGTGGATGTAGGAAGTGTTTCTTCCTCTACATTCAGCCTTAGCAAAAAACCACATGCAGTACACACAACCATAGTACTCGCAAAATTGTGGAGTGAAATCCTGTTCCCATCTAAAAAAACTCCTTTGGCTTCCTTGACTGAGGATTTCTTCCTTGGTCTGTGGAATTGTTCCAGATGTTTGGGCATTCAGATTGATGTCAAATAACTTAATTTAGTAACAGACTCTGAAAGTTTTGAGTCAGTGTTGTTGCATGAAAATGACTGATAAACCAGGCTTATTTAAAAAATTCAATGCTATATATGATTGCTTGTCCTTACAGTGCTTCTGGTATATGATATGAATTGTTCTGTTTTGGCATTTTTTTCCTACTGCGCAGTAGTAGATAGTGAGCCGAAGAAAAAGAACTGGTTCTGAGAAATTTTTCATTGTGGGTCAAAATATTTTCCCCAATTAAATTCTGAAAAGAATGCAACAATATATATATAAAATATTGAGAAAATAACCTACATTATGTTTGATATCTACAAGAAACATTGTAAATTTCATGCTAGAGCAGTAGTCATATTGGATAAATAATTTGTTGACTGTAAATACAGGTGATGAAGAGAAAAAATTTAATGTCTGTCAAAAATTCCAAAATATATTTTTCACCTCTAGGACCTGCCAGGCTGAAGATAAGTTAATAATAATTTTATTTTTAAAAAAGAAGGACATTTAGTGGTTTCTACAAATACAACAAATCATAGGTAAAACTAGATGGACTGAAGTAAAAGAAAATAAATGTCTGAGTCCTGCCTAAAACCTAGCCTAGCTATCTCATCCCTGAGCTGTGATCCTCGAACTCTAGCTTCATAACTCCACCTGCATCAGCTAAAGACAACTGTATTCAGTATCCTTCAGACTATAACCTGAGAGTTGGGCTTTTTGCAAGGCTTCTTGTTAAAGATCCATCCACTTGTAGCTGTTGATGAGAGAAGAGAGGACAAAGCAAAGATAAGATGAGCAAATAGGCAAATGATCATGACGTTGAAGCCCATGTCTCCATCTCTCAACTGGGAAGGCAATTTTTTTTTTTCCTCAGAAAAAGAAATATTTATAAGCTTTCTGGTGCCCACTATGAAATTTAAGTGCAGTTTCTGCTAGATGAGTGTTTCTGAGTTGGTGCATGGCTTACTATTTCAGATGCTGACTGAAAAACAAATGATACACAGGGTTCCTGCTCTTTGGGTGAAGCAGCCTTTATGTCTTGCTACAAAAGGAAAATTAAAGGATTTTTTGTTTGGATTAACTTTATGGAGTTAGTATTCTTATCATAAACAGATTGCCTCTTCAAACGTCTTCATTTAGTGAATGAAGTATAACCTTCCCAGCTTTAGTGATAGCCAGTGCTGAACTGTATTTTATTATTATATTTATATCCACGTATTGTTTTCAGTTTCATATTAAGTATTCTCCTCAAAGCAAATGAATTAGGATATCATTTTGTCTTTTAGCCTTTTTCTTTTAAAATAGCCTGGGATCAGTAAATCAACTGTATAAATGCATCTCGAAAAATTTTATGTATTATGTCTGTTTGTTGTCTTTTATTGGGAGTGCCAGTATTGGGAGTATTTTTATATACTTATGCTTTTTTCAAACTGGCATAAAGCAGTTGGTAACCCGTTGACCTTGTAAATTAAACGTGTTAAAATGGAAATGGTCCATAAAGGACAGAAGATACCCATAGTTCTTGGTGTACTGGTGTGCTTTCTGTTGTCCTAAGAGGTGGTAGTCTTTGTCAAATATGACTAAATGGGCTTGGGAATTCCTATGGGTGTCTTACCTGTAATTGCAAAAATGCAGATGAGAACAGTTATACGGTTTTAGAGTGGATTGGCCACCTATAAAACACAACTACCCTCAGAATGACTTAAAAATTTAACATGTATAAAGGGCTGAGTTAACTGCCATCAAATGTGAAAATAAATAGCTAGGTAAAGAGGAATATGGTATTATTTTCTCAATGTACCCACAGATCCCTTCTTAACACTCTTGTGACCACATTATGTTCCAAATGATGACATTTTGTTTGTTAAAAAATTTCAAATATTTAGGATAATTTTCTCAGAATGGACCCATATCTAGCAAAAACCTTAGTGCGTTTTCAAGTGACTGAAATAGGGCTTCATCCATTGCATAGTAGTGCTGATAAACATCAGATGTCTCCTACCATAGGGATGAATACCAAATCGGCCATTCTTACGTTGACTGTCACTAATAGTATCATGTTTTATGCATGAAATGTGCCACAGAAATGTAAAAAAATCAGTATTATGAATATTATTTTTTTCTTACATGTGTATATATATATGTATATGTAAAAATATTCTGTTGCATAAGAATGTAATCTGGGAAAATGGCATTAAAAAAATCCTGATTCACCCTCCAGATTCATAGTTGCTTTGTGTAACTTTAGTTGCTCTAGAGGCTGTTAATTTGCTCTAGGTTTGTGATAACAGCAACTGTACCTGTCCCCAAAAGTATGAACTTGTTTTGAAAAGGAGGAGAAGCAGGGAATGCACCCAGGATTCATAGATAGCCTTAAGGACTTGGCAATGGCCAAGCTACCTGCTAAAAGCATACGAGTCAAGTCTTAGCCAAAAGCATTTGAAGGGTTACAGGTTCTTTTTCAATGTGTTAAATGAGAATTGCTCTTCCCTATCTGTACAAAGTAAACCATACTAAACTCTATTAATAATTACTGATTTTTGCATTCATACATTTCAAGGTCAATATGGGCCATCGTTATCTAAGCTGTCTTCCTGCATGACTGATGCATAGGCTACCTGAATTAATGTGCATTGAAAATGTCCAGTAGTTGTGCTTAAACTAGAGTGTACATTCTAAGCAAAAACATTCAATATTGATTTCACAATTTCTACGGATAAAATCACTATCTTTAATGAGTTCTTGTGATTAATTAATAGCACTGCTAAAAATTTGCAGCTATTTAATAACTAAAATGACTTGCTTCACCTTTCAGCCATTAAGTTATTTTATATCTGTCTAAACTGTTGAACTTGAAATATTATCAGCTTTCTGTTACTATGTACTTGCTGATTTTGATCAACTCATTTTTTGATCTTACACTTTATTAATGGAAAAAAACAGAGCTGTCTGAATCTTTCCCGTAAAAGATGTTTTTTGTTCTTGAGGTTTTTAAATTCTTTCCAGTTCCCCGGTGTTGATCTTGCATTGAGGACTCAGTATTCCATAATTCTGGACACACGATAAACTGAATATGATCATTTAACCTATTTCATCAGTGTCTGCCTTTTTGTATGTGCAAGGAGTGATTTCCTAGGATCCTACATAAGCTAAAGTTCCTTATTGTGTAAGTGCCATCTGCTATGAAGCTGGCCAAACAGAAGTCTACATTTCTGCCTTTTACCAACTTATTAGATACCAATCACTTGCCCTCTGTATGACTTACCATGTTCCCAATTGTTATCTGCAAATTTAATCAGTTAAGTGACTTTTTTTCCAACTTTTTAACAGAAATATTAATATTGTTGTCATAGTTTATGTCAGCTGGCAATAAGCCCCATACAGCCTCTCACTCACTCCCTCCAGGTGGGATGGGGGAGAGAATCAGAAAAGTGAGAAAACTCATGGGTTGAGATAAAGACAGTTTAATAGGTAAAGCAAAAGCTGTGCACACAACCAAAACAAACCAAGTAATTCATTCACCACTTTCCATGGGCCGGCAGGTGTTCAACCATCTCCAGGAAAGCCGGGCGCCATCACGCTTAACGGTGACTTGGGAAGACAAACACCATCATTCCGAATGAACCCCCCCTTCCTTCTACCCCCAGCTTTATATCCAGAGCATTACATCCTATGGGATTGAATATCCCTTGAATCATTCTCTATGTGCCTTGTTAATTTTGTATCAGCTGAGTTTTTAAGCAAACTGTCACCTTTCGAAGGTCCAATTATATCAACAGCATTATTTTAAGCAATACAAAGCTTAATCACATCTAAGTGTTATGTAGGTTACTTTGAAAATGTTTTTACCCACAAAACTATTTGGTTCTCATTAACTGTGTTTCTTTCCTCCCTTTATTTATGGAGTCTGTCTTAGACTTTGCATTATTTTATTTGGGTGTGCTGTCAGCTGAACTAGCCTATAATTTCCCAGGTCATTCGATTGGTCCTGCTCAAATATTTCTAGACTAGGAACTATCTAAAATTGTTTTGATGTCTTCCCCCACTTTTCAAGGTTTATTAAAAACAACTATAATGATATAGAACATTCTTAAACAAGCAGCTTTTTTAAAACTGCCCATACTATATCATTGCTCACTGGAAATACAGATTTTTTTAATCTATTTCTTTTGTGATATATTTCTGATTAGAAATGTGGAAATACCTCTGTAAATTCAATTTTCTCATTTCTAAAAAGTGTGGTGTAATTCTTCCCCATTACAGTGATGTCACAATTCAGGGAGAACATCTCTTTTCATTTGCTTTACTGTTATGGACAAAAATTTCCAGCTTTATTCTCTCCTGTTTCTTCAGCTATTTTGGTGTTGTAATTACTGACTATTTTACTTAGATTATGTGTATATGTAAAAGAAACAAGAAATCTTGATTGGCACAAGATTCTGGAAAGTTCCGCACATAGTGCAGGAAAAATGCAGCACAGCTTATAAGCAGATCAAAAATTTGAAGCCTTATGGATTTTTTGGGGAAAAAAAACCTTGAAATTATCTTCTCAGCAGATAATAGGCTCTGCTGCTCCAATGTTCTACCCTTGCATTCGCTAATTGCAAAGTTAGCTTGCAGCAAAATCTTTTTGAATTTTTTTCTGACTGATTTATGCCTTCCCTGGGTAGATGGCAGTTTTAACCTGGATAAGTGACTGGTTCTTTATGGATTCTTAGGTTCTTTATGGATTTTGAATTTTCCCCAGCATTCTCTGTTCTTGGAGTTTTATGGGCCAATAACCAAAATTTATTTCTTAAGTTTAAGACAGCTTTTTTTCTTAAATGGAGGCAAATGTATTTGTAAAGAGATCTAAGTAGCAGAACACTATTACTTTGTTTAGGAAGTCAAAGTCTCTGTTAGCATGAAAAGCTATTGTTATATTCATAATTCCCTAACCAGTGCTGGGGAGTGAAGTTTGCTTTCTCTACTGTGCAGTAATTTCCTAGTGGTACTTTTATTTGAAATGTTAATTTTCTTTCTTTCTTTTTTTTTTATTATTATTAACATTATCTGTTTGGAAAAGTACATATGTTTCTGTGCCCAGATTTTGTAAGGAATTAACGCACTAAGAGCTTGATTCACTGCTGCCTCGTTCCAGCTTTATGCCACTGTAGTTCTGCTGATTGCAAGGCACAGCTTAAAACTGAAGGAACACAGTGGTGTAGTAAGATCTAAATGTTAATTGAAATGAGGTTCATTCAGTTTAATTCTTTACTGAGCCATAATACAAGCAAGGAGCTGAAGGCAATAAGACCATTGAAAGTGCTTAGGTAGCCAAATTGGATACACAGGATGGCTACCAGCAGAATTTGGAGAACACTCATAGGCTAATACTATGATGGGGTTTTTATGTCTATCTTCTGATTCCAAAATTTTAAAGCATTTTACAATACCAATGGATATTAAGGGCAAGGACTAAGTATCTGGATGTTAAAAGTGTGATTAATAATGATGAAAACAGGGAGCTCTTATCTGCTATAACAGTGGATTAAAACTGTTATAGTTTAATAAATGTAATTAAAATGGCATCAAAATATGTAATGTAGTTTTCTAAAAGACATCATTGCAATCCACATCCAATCTTGCAGAAGTACAAGCTTCTGTATGCCTTTATCAATATACTCTATAAACTTACTAATGTGTTTAAAGATGTAAATTGCATCCTTTGTATGGCTTTAAGCATCTAATTTAGTGGCCTCCTCGTTTCAAAATGTTTCCTTTAATCATTTTGTTCCTTAATATATGACTTACATGAAAACATGAAACAGCTACCAGAACCTTTTTCATAAAAGAAGCTCTAGAGAATGTGAGACTATCGAAACCTTCCACAAATAGAATTCATTTAGGAATGTGCGATATGTGCTCGATCTAGTCAGTTTATCCACATTGATTATGAAGTAAATAGTCTTTGACGCTATCGCTTTATATTCAGTATCAACCCACCAATGTTTCCAAAAGAATCATTTAACAATGAATAATGCTTGATTGTAGATCTCTGCAGTAAATTAGAATATCCTAATTTAATAGAGTATGATCTGTTATTTGCCAACAAACATACAGATTGCCTTATAAATCATGCAGTAGTGTGGTTATAGAATAACACTATACTGAATTATATTTCATTACTCCCTATTGAACAGTCATGTTTCTGCCACATAATGTAATTTTCCATCTTTTAACATAGTTCCTTTTACTAACAGAAAATACAAATTAGTCCTGAGGAAAAATTTTTACTGGGAGCAGGTAATTAACTATCCATTTCAGGGAATGGCACCAAGTACGTGAAAATCATTAAAATGCTTTTTTGTTTTTCACCTCACTGTATGTAGCTGTTTATGTATTTGGTGAATTGTCGTGAGTATAAGGCCACAACTGAGGAAATAAAAAATATTAGGTAAGTCTATAGATGAATGTGATTCCAGACACAGGCTTTCTGTAATGTCTGTTCTCGTTCACATCATTCGCTGACACTTCAAAAGAGGTTTCTCCTGAACTCTTCTTCTGTTAATGATTCAAAATACTTGAGATGGAGTATAACATGGCTTTTGTCATTGCCTTATGAGTGTATATCCAGGTTACCTTGCTTAGAATTCCTGTTAAGGAATCATATGCTCCCAAAATATGGAGCAGGAAAGGTTTGGAGGGAGGTGGGCCTTACATACTAATTAAAAATAGCAAAGAACTTACTGAGCAAGTGGGGTGGAATTAAAGACTTAAAATAATTTTACATTCAAAATCTTTCCTACAAACTGGGAAAGACTAATAAAAAATGGAGGCAGCATCCATGGTAGAACTGAAAGGCTTTATCACCAAGAGTATATCCCACTTGTTCAGTATTTTGGGAAAGGGATAACTGAACATTCTAAACAGTAACCTTGATTGCTACAGTACTTAAGAGCATATTTTTAGCACCTACTAATTTGAGGATGTGCTGTTGGATTTAGCAAGTGCCTCCTTTGCATTATGGAACGTTGAGACGTTGCTTTGGAAATCCCATTATATGCTTAAATCCTTTTGAAAAATTTGCCCAGGGATATGTACTTGATTTCAGTGTATGATGGAAGTCCCAATGGTTTGAAGTTTAACAAGTTCTTAAGGTCCAGAGGACCCAGAAACCTCAGGCAGACTTCTGCATGGGAGGAACACAAGGTATATGTACAAAAAGCCTGCTAACCATAGAGTAAGATTCCCTGTGAACATAAGTATCTCAAATATTACCGTAGCTACAAAACCCTGCAGTTAACTGTTTCATCTTCTTATTTCTTTAGGGGTTTCAAAATCTCCTTTCATCTTTTCAGATGGGATTCTTTAACAAGCTCAGCATTGGCCTCACGCTGTTCCTGCAGTCATCATTGGGGGTGTTATCCTGGGCTTAATGGGAATAATTAGAACAAACCTGAATACTTGGGAAAATCCCTGTTGACCTCTTTTGTGGTTTCTGACATGTAAAAGTAATTTTTTAAAGGTTTAAGCAAGAAGTCACAGGGGTTGTTTCGTGAAAAAAAAAAAGAGCCAACTTCTTCACTTGTAAAAAAAGAATCAACAACAAAAAAAAGCCAGCCAACTCAAGCTTTTCCTTTGAACTATTGAAAAATTTAATGTGAGGTACCACAGTCTCACCTTTACAGTTCGCTGCATGTTTGTTGCTGCTGTTTATTTACTACAAGCTACTTGATTAATCCTGAGGGAGAGGATTAATTTAATCTTTAATGAGATCTGAGAGTATCCAGCCTTCAGTCAGGAGATGGTCCAGTGATCCAGTCGTGGACTAACCTTGCTGTATTTCATTTTCTTTTCTCTTTGTAGCTGGACAGTGCCACTTCTCTCATCCAGGCAGCTAAAAATCTGATGAACGCTGTGGTCCTTACGGTGAAAGCATCGTATGTGGCTTCTACTAAATATCAGAAGGTCTATGGTACTGCTGCAGTGAACTCACCAGTTGTGTCTTGGAAGATGAAGGCCCCTGAGAAGAAACCTCTAGTAAAGAGAGAAAAACCAGAAGAATATCAGACAAGAGTGAGAAGAGGGTCCCAGAAGAAACATATTTCCCCTGTACAGGCCTTAAGTGAATTTAAAGCGATGGATTCATTCTAAAAACACTAAGCTTTACCAGGAGGGTTTTATATTCTTTTTGTATGCATACCTGCCAACTTGTATGCGTCTGACATGGGGTGGGGGGAAGCAGTGTCGTTGTGCATGCAACCTGAGGCTCTGTTGAAGTAACTAACTTTCTGCAATGCCAAAATTTAGGGCATTCTCTTCTGATGTTAAATGGGCATCTTCCATTCTTACTTTTTAAATGAAACTATAGCATTGAATTGGCCAAAGAATTTGCATCACAGAAGTACGTGTGAGTTAACTAATAAATTTAAGTCTAAACCCAGAAATTTTTATGCATGCAAGAAACATTAGGTTGGCAGGTATATTAAGTGAAAAAAAAAAAAAAGGAATTGTAATCGTAGACCATAAAGCTTGTATTGCTTCTGTTCCAGTGCAAAAATGTACTAGCCAATATGCTTAAATGTGTGGCCCAATAATTAAATGATATAACTTTTAAGTCATCTTCATTATAGTATGTGAATTTTTAAAACAGATACAGACTAGTTCATCTTAAAAATGCTTCTTTTAAACCATATTTTGTTCTTTATATTCTAGTAGTGTTATGATTGCTCACATTTCAATTAATTCCATTAATATGACCAGAGGTTTACTTTTGCCAATTGAATTCCTTATGGTGGAGTATGAAGCACAATATGGTGATCGACATTGCCTTTTATATTATGATTATTATTATAATATTAGTAATAGAAGATCTGGTGGTGGAATGTTTAGAGACACGGAAACTGACAGTATGAGAATTTAGAGGCAAATATGTAGGTGTAGCTTGGATTACAGGTATCTGACATACCATTGTAACCACTAATTCAATAAACTCCTTTAACCTTACAATACTCAATATGGCTTGTCTCTTTTAACGCACAGAGATCTCCTGCATCATAGTTGATGTAAACAGTGATTAATTTTGCCTTGTGCTTCCTTTTTTCTTTTTTTTTCTTTTTTTTTTTTTTTTTTTTTTTGTGAAGGAAATACAACATAAGATTCATTTTCTCATTTTTTTTAATAACCAGAATAGCCGAACAAGGTCAGTGGGTCAGAAAAAACAGGTTAAACCTCAATACATGAGACATTAGTGTCAAGTGTGGGATGAAATTATTTGTTTGAATACTACACCTCAGAAACAGCATAAATATAGTTCAATTTATTAAGTTTACAAGGTTGACATCTCACAACCTTGGAAATCGTCTTTTGTGGCACCCCATATAGGCCTGTATAAAGACCAGTGTGCAAAGAAATGCAGTATCTACTTTTATTCCCTTTCAACCCCAACAATTGGCTCAACTACAGAGATTTTTATTATTGTTATGAAAAGGTCTTGATATATATGAAAATAAAACAATGAGCATATATTTATTTTTCTTATCATTAATAACAACATTAAAGAACATCCATGACCTAATAAAGGATTTGTAACACTGTGAAACAGATAAATGACATGGATATCCATTACAGTGTTTTTGAGATATGTTTAGATGCTTATGTCTCAGATATGGTGGTTGTTCCTCAGAATAGCAACGTAGAAAATTTGGTTCTATTGCCCTCCTACACAATCTTTATAAAGAAATATCCTCTCAGAGGGCTTTTAGGGAATTACTATTTTTGCTTTGTTTAGTTGTACTGTATAATAAAAAGGTTCCCCAATCAAAACTGAAGACTCTACAAGTGATCAAAATCCATTAGAAGGTGTGGGGAAGTCCTTAAAGAGTTTTCCCTATAATTCCCTGTAGTCTGCCATAGACTGCCATTACTTGTGGTACCAATAAAATACCTAGAAGTAATTGGGATATTTATGAACAAAATTACAGAGGCAAAAGGTGGATACTAAGTTTAAAGAAAAAATAGCTAATAACGGACAGTAAAAATGTCCCAGTATGGTGCATGAAGAAAGAAAAGAAGCAGCTGTCCACCAATAAAAGTAATAACACTTAAGAAGCGTTTTTGGTCTAAAACTGTGATGGATTAACTGAATGGTTGCTTCAAATCCAAATTTAGAGATGTTTAGAAGAAAGCATGTAAACAATGAGGTCTACGAACATGCCTTGTAGAGTCTCCACGGATTAAGGCTCTGTGGCTAAAGAGGAAGACTGCAATGCAAGGAATACGTTATCAGTCAGTTAAACTAGTGACCATGTCTGCAAAATGTGAAGGAAAATGAGTCTGTGAATTTAAAACCCAGGCAACTTAGTTCACTTGAGTTAGAGTTCTACTTAAGGATGGATTATTTGCCTTTTGAAGAGCCCTGCCTATGCTTTAAATATCTTTATGGTAACATGATAAAATTTAATGTTGCTAAATGAAAAGTAACGCACGTGAAAACAAGAGACAAAAAATAACCAGAACATTGGTGCTCGGCTCATGTAGTAAAGCCATCAGAATGTTACCATTGATGAGAAGAAGTTTACTGGAGAGAGGAAGATATTGGATGATACTAATATCAGGGATGTGCCTATGTTTGAATACTTCATGCAGTTTTTATCAACTCATCTGAAAGAAATGGTGTTGGATGGAAATGTACATGGGAACATGAGAAAGATTACTAAGTCTGGAATTGCTTTCCCATAAGGAGAGACTAAATAAGGTAAGAGTCTCCAGTTTCTGCAAGGTCATCAATAGTGAGGCAATGGGTAAATAAGGAACAAGTTATCACTAGTCCTTATAACTCAAAAGTCAGGGGTAACACAATGAATTATAAAACAGGAAGCTCAATATGAAAAAAATACTTTTTTTAAAACAAATAAACTGTGGAATTTATTTTCACAATGTCACAGTTGCCACAATAACAATTCCATTGACTACACCAACCAAGAATTCATCGCAGACTTTCAATCTTGAAATCTTACAGATCTTAAAGATCTAGAAGATTTTCAAATCCAATATAAAGTGTAAACATAAAATAGAGTGTGTGGATTTTGGAAATGTTCACTACAACCAGTCCTCCACTGGCATAAGGAAACTCATATCACCAGCATAGTGCAATGAAGAACTACTGGACCTCCACAGCCTTCGATCAGAAAGCCCCATCTATTTCTTGTGACTGTCACCTTGGTTCACAAGTCAAATATATGGGTGCCATACATATTCCTGTAAACATATGACCTTGAAAAATTTCTATTTAAATTGTACCTACAATGCAAGAAAAGCAATTACATAGCTGTTTCTAGAAATCACAATTATATGTTTCTTGATGAGAGAATTTATTTATTTTTAAATAATTTTTTGATTCCAGCAAATGAATGTACAGCAAATAACTGAAGATCAATGTAGAGGTCAGTCCCTGAGCTAGAGACAGTTTCTATCCTAGTATGGTCTTCCATGCTACAGTCACTGTTCTTGTCATTCATGTGCCAGGATTTGTTTCTACTCAACGAAAAACTAGAAGCATACGTTACAAGAGTGAGTTATATGCCTCTTCCAGAAATGGCTGTACCTTTTGACCTGAAGCCGTGAGGAGAAGACTAGAGATAGGGAATTGGCTTACTTCCTATCATAATAAAATATGAAAAAGGGCTAGCAGATTATTTCCGTTTATAATATACTTCTTCAGCAAGAACAGCAGCCAGTTTGTGAATTAAGAAGTCAGAGAAAACAGAAAGTTTGAGAACTTGTAGATAACTTTCAAAATAATTTTCCTTTTTTTTTTTTTTTTCCATTTTGTTTTATTTATTAAATTAAGAATTTGAAAGAAGAAGAGTTAAAATAGCTAAATGTGTATTCTAGGTCAAGGAGCTAGTAGTCACGGGGCTACTGAGAAAGGCAATACAAAGCAATAGGGGTTTTGGATGGGGCAAAGAAATGAAACCTGAATGTAGCAAAAGAACTTAGTACATTACTCATACAAAGCACTTTCAGATCCTTAATCTCCAGTAATCTCAAATATATCATTAAATTTATACATGTGTTGAAGTGCTTGGCTGCATATAAGTGATAGTATTCATATGCTTAAAGTTGAACAAATGCTTTGATAATAAGGAAATGGGATAAAGCTCAGCACGGATTCACTTTGATCCAGTATTTTCTTGCTAGTGTGTCCTTAGAGTGTGAAATACCAATCGATAGTTCAGTTCTTTTACATGTCAAAAAAAGACGGACTAAGGTGTGGAAATGTGGTGGGAAATAATCCTACAAAGACAAAAATGCTAGATGGATATTTTTATATCTAGCACATTGTTTTATATCTCCACGTGAACACTATCCAACACGAGTTTCCCGTGGCTCTACGAAACTTGAGTTTAACAAAGAGGATGTATATTTATAAGCTTAAAATGACATTTCTGCATATAAAAAAAATGTAGACCTCAATGGGATTTTTAAGCAAAAACCAAGTGTGTTTTTTTTTAAATGAACTGCCCAGTATGAATCTATATTAAAGGCTTATAATAGGTATAAGGCAATGTATCTCCTTTCTATAAATATATCTTCTAACAACCTTTCCGTTCAGACTTGGTTGTTCAGTTATTTTTGCGAGGCAGAGGATGAATACATGTGTGGAGAAGGAAGGAAGCTGAAAGAGAGAAAGAGGAGAGTTTTTAGGTTCAAACTTCACCAGTAGTTTGTCCAGAAGAGAAAGGTCACAGCTGAAGCTGTGTCCAGGGACAGACAGATTATCCCATGTCATCTTGATAGTGAAGTCACATTTCTTTGGAAGTTCAGCATATACCGAGCTTGCTGCTGAATTGCGCCTGCAGAGATCAGGAACAATCTCAAGAATTTTTCTGGTTTCTCACTGAAGGACCAAGTGCATCCTCAGGCAAGGGTTCACACATTTCTCCTGCCTTAGATATTTTTCCCTTTATGACTCAGTTAACACTAACTATGGAGAACTTGACAGCTTGATAAAAGCTGTGGGAGGTAGAAATGTATTTTCATGTTCTAGTTATACTTTTAAAGGAATAAATATTTAATTACTTGAGCAGTGTTTCCTTCTTTTGGTAATTCCAGGTGAGGTGTCACAGGTGAGTAGCGGCTACCCAATATTAGCCTCTCCCTTTGGGTAAAATTTCAAAGTTCCAGTGTTGTTTGGTAAGTCCTGCGTAATAATAGACTTGAAAAGAGATGAATCTTTTCTGAATGTGAAATGTTTATACTCACCTGCTCCAACCCACCTTGCTAGAAATTCAATACAAGGAGGAAAGAGAAATAAAGCAATGTTTCCTAAGCCTCCTAGAACATTCAAAGGTAATGACTTTGCTAGAAGCATGTATTTGATCTATTATTTTTTTAATGAAACATTTCATGCAGAAATTATTAAAAGAAGGTTCCTTGGCCTGCATTTCCAGGAGGTCATATTAAATTGTCTTAATGGCTCCATCTCCTCACTGAACCACAGAGGCTAACAAGAGGATAAATGGAAAAAAATTCCTGTTTTTTCAGTCTTAATCTACTTGATCATTTTTCTTTAACAGTGTCTGTTTTTATTTAAGTACTTTGTATGTGCTTGCATGTACACACAAAAATTCCCAGCATACACAGAGATTTAGATGGCCAAAAAATCTAGCAAGTAGGAATCTACTCCCCCAAAACAGGTGTTGCCTTTATTTCATCGGAATCTCATGAGGATGTAACAAGAATTTCTGTATGGAACGCATGGAGTTTTTAAGATCTCTGAAGATCCCAGTGCCTGACTTCTCAAATTTATATTGCTACGTGTATATATATCAATACATGTGGTTTTGTGTAGTTTTTGGTTTGGATTTGGTTTGTTTTTGTTTTTGTTTTTGTTTGCTATATGGAAGGCACATCTGATTCAGTTAAACCATAAGCTCCTTGTTTTCATTATCTTCCCAGCAGCTGTACTGACCAGCGGTAGTGTTATGCAGCCCGGTGTCTGGAACCTGTGGGAGCTAACAGAGACCCTGCTAGTGGTCATATACAATTTTCATTATCAATTGGGCCCTGGTCTACCGCTGAGACCATAAGGAATATCCATTAGTTGAGCATAATTGTGGTATAAATTAAGATTGCTAGACTTTGTCATATTGCTATGTGAAGCCTACATGCCTCTTTTAGTTTCAATTGTCCCTTAAGAGAAGGTTTTAAATCTGCAGTATGCACAGCTAAGAGCTCGGAGAATCCCAGTGGTATTTCAGTGTGACATTTATTTGCCCTGTGAAGAAAAGCTCTTCCAGTTTTCCCTGGTGCCCTGATCTAAGCTGATTTGGGTGTTCACACAGTTGTGCATGTTGGGGGAAAGGGGGGGGGACATTTACGATCTCTCTCTTCACTGGCAATGAGATCTCAAAAATCTTGTTAGCTGGGTCTCACACACTATGGGAGATCCCTTTCACTGGGAGCAGTTTAAGCTACAGATTTATATTTGTGTGGGTTGGTGGAAACATTCCTTGCCTAAGATCATAAGGTGTGCTACACATATCTTACACATCAGCTATATTCCACATCAAGTATTAGTCACCATTCCATAGGAAGAGATTTTAGCTTTTCCTAGTGTGTGCATCTTCAAGTGCTTCTATTGCTCATAGAAATCCTCTTTATTTTTCTTTTAGATACAAGAGTGATTTGTTGATTAAGTGGGGAAAAAAAAACCCTAATTTATATCTCAGCACCTATTTTACATGTACACAATCTGAAAGAAATATCTATGGGAAGGAGTGATAGACATAGCTATTTTCTAGACTCACAAAAACTGTGTTGGGCAAGACACTGAAGGTTGCTTTTTCTTTATTTCTTTTTAGTTTTCTTCTCTGCTTTGACAGATCCATCTCTACCTATGCTTTCTCTTTTACAGGTAAACTTTTATCACTTCAGCATGAAGAAGCTGTAGCAAAAGTGTAAATGCAAGTGTTGAGGACAGGAGAGCACTCTGGAAATGAAGCCTGAAAAACCAAATCGTGAGATAAAATAAAAAATGAACAGGGATAGTCATCTCAAAACTGTGTCAGGGTCATGTAAAAAAATGCCTATTTCCTTGGAAATAAGTGAAGAAAAAAGTTAAATAACTTTAAAGAAGTGTTTATTTTGATGCAGCATATTTGATGTTAAATTTTACAGATTTAAATTTTTAAATGGCTGCTGTCTCCCCTGAATGAAAAACAGGTAATGGAAACTCCCACTTAACCCCCATAACCCAGTTGATGGTAAGAAAAGCAAAACAGAATGTCAAGTATTAATCTAAGTCTACACCCACACAGATTCTCACAAGTAATCTGTGTTAATTTGTTAAACATATTTCATCAGTGAAAACATTTTTTTGCATTGTTGTGGGTTGGATTTTCAGACACGCAATGTTACCACATCCTACTTCATCACCATCAGTTTCCTCAGCTAATTTTTATTTATCTAAAGAATCTTAAAAAAAAAAAAATCAGGGTTTTTTTTTGCCTGTCATGCACAAGTCAACAAAAACAACTCAAAACAAAAAAAAATATAAAAGAAAAAGCAAGGTTAAATAAAAAAGAACACCCTGATACATATTTAGTTGTGTCTTGTTTCTTTCAGATATCAGATCTACCAGTATCATACCATAAACCAAACAAATAACATCTGCAACTCACCTCCTTAAAGGGCGGCACACTGTGGTCAGTATCTCTCAAAATAAAACTATTTTGAATTTTCCAGATACAAATTCTGTGGATAATGGGAAATTTTCAAGTCTAGGTCTGAAATTACATGATATGTGTAAACTGACTTCACGGATAAAAATTTTTGCATGAGGAGTTGTATTGGCCAGGCTGAATCTAAGTGAAAATATAAATTAGATTGAGGAAAAAATGGCCTGACTCATGTTCCAATATCATGTATTTGTGTATAGCTAGTCACAATGATTTTTAAGTCCTTTCCTTCAGCTACAGAAAGATAAAGCAAAAAGCTGCTTCCAGACTTAAATATAACTGTAAAGGACTGATATTTGCTTCCATTTCAGAAGCTACAGCCTTGGTTTAATGAAGATGTGAAAAAATTACTCCTTAAATGACTTTTTTTTTTTATTAATCTCCTTCTCAAATGCTTTTCAGACTTCAAGAAAAAGAAAATTACTAGGGCAGTTCCAAAGCCTACTAATTTATACTGTTCTTACCACCAAAAAAGTCTGACTGAGAATATGGTTTGTTAATTGACCTTATAATTGACCTGCAGAGCATCATGTGTTGGGCATACTAAGTTGTCTCAAGATAATGCCCTCCTCATCAAGGCTTATTGCTTTAGTGCAGCTCATTAGGAAATGAGGACATAAATTAAACTTGAAAAGAGAAATGGTAATGCTGAAGTTGATGTGGGAATGTCTCAGAGTATCTTGCATGCTGCAGAGGGTAAGCTGGCCTTTGCTTCCTGATGCCTTGGCTAAGAGATGGATTTATTTAGGAGTTCTGCCTCCCATTAAATTTAATTGCTTCCCCCTGAGGCTCTCCTGGTAAAAGCCTACTTAGTTGAATGAAAGGTGCTTCCTGTATAAGAATGTGTGGTAAGGGTACGGCTATTGGCAAGGGAAACTTTTGCATTAATCTGTTTGGTACATGGACTTGTTTGCTGTAAAGGTGATGGTAAGGGCTTCAAAGGCTCCTAGTCAAGTTGTTAGATACAGCTGAGCTGGAAAGCAGAAGACATCTTTGGTGGTATGACAAAGGTTTCTCATTGCAGGTAACCTGTATTCACAGCATTTCTACAGGAACAAGCAAGCTGACAGAACTAATACAAAAGCTCATTTCATTCATTATTGATGAACTATTTTAGATTGCAGAGAAGTTTTATTTTTCCTTTCAAGCTTGGTGTTTCTTATTTGGGAATTCTTTTCTGCATTATTAATTCAATCATGCAGAGCACCTTGCTTTTTAATTTGGTGCTTTCAGGTTCTTGTCACTCCTTTCAAAGACATAGGATTTTAGCTTTGCAGGCAAGCTACTGAAAGATCTGTTCCTGCTTAAATAAATACTTGGCTACTGTTGATTTTGTGGGTCTAAAACTCTCTAGCAATGTGTCTCCAGTATAGCCACTTGACTTGTTTTCTTCTCCCCCACCCCAGCATTTTGTGTTCAGGAGGAAGCATCATTGTTTACATTTACCTAATTGGGTAGGAATCTTATAATCCCCAGCCCTATGACAGTATCAGAGGAAGCTTTTTCAGTAGCCTGGGATGTAGGAAAGGTTGTCAAACATCTTTATCCTTTATGACACATTTCTGCAAGAGAAGCTTGGACCAAGCGCCTCTATAGCACAAAGGTTTCAATGGCACGGGAAATTCTCCTGGATCTTCATCTTGCAGCATTCAGGTGGGTCCAAGCTCTAGCCTAGTTTGTCTTTATTGTCTGTGCTGTTTTCTGAGATTGTGTCTGCCTTGTGCCACAGAGCATGACTTGGAGATAACTGAACTGGTTGCGCCTGAGTTGCATCTGAAACCAGAAGCACTGTAACAGGATCACAGCCATACTCTATGAAAATAAAACCCTACAAAGCAGCATTATTAGACTGGCTGGAAGAAGCCTAAGTTAGTTAGGGTTTCAACACAGAAATGACATGTCTTTTCTCTGTATTACTCTTTCCAAAGGACATCAAAACAACCATAAAAGTAAAGATTCATTAGAACACATTCCATAATATTTCTTAACCAAAATTCAAAAATGTCTTGAGCAAACAAGAAGTCACCAAAAAAAAAAAAAAAAAGGCAATATTAACGATTTTGCCTTTGTCCACAACACTATTGCAGCTTGTTCCTTGCATTCAGGCTTAGTTTCCGTCAATCATTGGCTTTCTGACTGGCAGCAAAATCAGTCCTCAAAGAACCTCCCTTCCCATCCCCTTCAGTGCCCGGACTGCACATCTGCTACCTGCATTGCTCAGATGCCCTTCTCTGCACTACGTGCCCCCTTGTCTTTCCCCTTTCTTCTGGCCCCACTCTGGAATCTGATTTCCCAATTTCTCCAGGAAGTATCTACTTCTTCCCACCACTTTCCCAGCATTTCTCTGTCTGCTCAAAGCTGACTTGGGGTTCTCTGCCCCATGCTGTCTTATGGGGTGAAGGTGTGCTCTTCATCACGGCTATGTGAATTATGATTGTCCAAAGCAGGGCTATCCCAGACCATTTTCAAAAGAAGCAAAATGTTCCTTCTGGATTATACACCCTGTGGTGATTACATTGAGAAAAAGGCTAATAGTTTTCTCTTATTATCTTGTTACAATGCACTCAGCAGTGACCCTTGAGACCCTCTTTGCTAGACCACATTGGCCACTTTGCTGCTTGGGTACCTGAGAGTAACTTGGTTGGGATACCCCAGGAAAATACTTAAGGGGTTTCTCACTGTGGGCCAGCAGCACAAAGTTGGATGAGAGGAGCCTACAATTTCTCTGCAGCAATTCCATACACTTTTGGGACACCCTTCATTTCCCAGCTCCTTCAAGCTTGAAACTGGGCTGTGCTTTCCCTCACTTTGGCTCTGTTGGGATTTTGGGGGTTGGATTTAATTTTTTTTTTTATTTTTTTTTGCACATGGTTGATGTCCTGTCAAGATGCAATTTCTCTAAGCACACTTTGATGAGAAAGATTAGTTTGTTTTATGTGACAGGGGCACGTTTGTCCTACTGAACTGAAATTGTGCCTTGCGCAGCAGAACTCCTGTTATGTGCACTGACTACTCAGCATTGGCCCTCTTAGCAAGAGCTTCCTTTGCCTATAAATCTTTTTTTCTCTGCTTTTGATCTCTCATATGGACAGAGAGACCCTGAAGTGCTGTTCTATAGTCACTTGATTGGCACCTATTCTAGTCTAGTGCCTTTGTAAGATTCATAAAACTTGTATGAAACATGTATGCTGAATAACAATAAACTTGGGTTACTTTCTGCAAATAGGGCGTAAAAGACAGTATTGGGGCATCTAACGTAATTATTTGGATTAAGCTGGATTTGGATGAGCAATCAAGCTTTTAGGTGCTTTCCTAAAGCATCAGTTTGCTTAAAAAATAAACAGAAGTCTAACAGACGTGGGAACTAGTGGTGGAGGTGGTGAAGAAAACCAAACCATCGTTGAGAAGTAGAGGTGTGAGATAAGTTTATCTGAGCTCTTCAAAATACTCAGAACTTCTAAATGGAGGTGGTTTGGGTTGCCTTCCGTAATCAAGTTTGTTGTTGAAGTTTTTCATGCTGCTTGGTCTGTGTGTTGAGAATAAATCATGGCTGCAGTGCATGGAGCATCAGAGCTGGCTGAGCAGGTTGGGTACCAGAAGCAGCCTGTGTGTAATAGCATGAATCTCGGTGAAGGTTTGTTTAACCTGTTTGAATTGCTTTTATTCTCACTCTGTCTGCCTGCCTCATTAACCTGCATGATCTGACTGTGTGTCTGTATGAGGCCACTTGAGCACAGAAGCTCTCTGCCTGAGGAAGCTTCAGAGACCAATTTAAATTTGACAATAAGTGATCAAGAAATTGTGAAAGACCCACTTCTGAAGTCCTGCGTATGTGTTGAGGTAAAAAAAATAAAAATCACAAAACGAATAGGAACTTCAGAAATACGCTACTTATAATCTTCTATCCACAATTAACTCTATATTAAAATCTAAACATTGGCAGATAGGAGCCAGTAACGAATGGCTAATACTAAAGCAATGAGTCATATCACCAACTCTGCAGCCCCTTCTGAAGAATTTTATCAGATTATATGGATCTTATTTGAAATTGTAACAAACTTCCTTTATTCTAATTATCTTTGCCTGAGGTTCTGTTAAGAAACTATAGATCAGTTTGTAATAGAAATGCTTCATAACTGTGGATTCTTACAGTAACATTAAAGTGACTTTTATACCCCTTATGTCTACAAAATAAACAGAAGAAAATTCAAAATAGCCTCACTTTAGCATAAATTGCCTATAATTATTTTGTCACAATGACTCGTCAGTCATAAATCAGGTTAGTTTATAATACGCTGATAGTGAATAAAAGACTTGTTCTTATATATCTATTATCTCTTAACAGCAGAGATTTGGCCCAGATTTAAGTTTGCACTAGGAAGGACATCTTTTCCATGAGCAGTGTTTTTTGGGGGTTTTGTTTTGTTTTTAAAGAAGGGAATGTTTCTTTCTTTCTTTCTTTATTTAATCAGTTTGGTATCCACCAATGGCATGTCACTACCTTTTTGGAATCCTATTGCAGTTCTAATGGATTTTTTTTTTTTTTTATAAAATTAAAATGTTAGCCCGGGTTTTCCTTTAGCATTTTTCACTGGCAGCTCTGGGAATGCTTGGCCACTGGGGCTTGGCTGCTTGCTCTTACTGGGCATAGAACTGTGTTATAAGTTTAAGTAACCTGGTGACTAATCCATATTATGCAAGAAGCCAAAGAAGCACCAGAGTAAGGAGGTGGGAAGCTGTTGGGTAGGAGTAGCTGAAGGACTGTTTTGCACCACGGCGGGGATCCATGGCATGCAGAACATGTTCACAATGCTTGCCCTGCCTTTTTTTCTGGCAACATATTCAACAACTCTCTTTAAAGAGATCACCAACTCCATAAGTCTTGTGACTTTTGAACTCTCCATATGTAAAACAACTTGAGAAATGACTTAGCCCTCTTGTTGAGCCCTTCTCCAGGGGAAAGGGCTAACTGCTGATATTTAACTAGACCAATGCAGCAGCAGACCCAGATTCATATATGCAGTTTTGGGCCCTTTTTTTTTTCTTTTTTTCTTATTTTTTTTAAACAACTTGTAAATTTGTACATCTACACAAATTTGTGAGACTTCTCTTGATGCAAGTCAGAGCAGAATATGGTTCCATATTTAGAGAACTTTTGTTTTAGCAGAGGGATATTTTAATCAGTGAGTTCAGATAAGCTAAAAAAAAGCTCCCAGCATTAAACAACTTAAGATTTCTTCTGAACTTCTAAGGTGTTCAAACTGCAGGAAGCTTTATTTATTTGATGAAGTCTCACTAAGAATTCTCAAAATAAGGTCCTGAAAAACAATCTTATGCAAGCACAAGGAGAACTTTTCATCAATAATTGATGGCTGAGGGTTTAATGTTGTCAACAGTTGTCCTCATGCACATATCTTTTAATTATTGTTCTGTAACTTCACCAGGATTTCTTGTTTCATTCAAAGAGGTCTTGCTGCAGGATTTAAACCTACTCTCACAAGCATACCACACGTACAAGGCACAGCACTACCTCTGTTTGCTAATGAAACTAGGGAGGAAATTGGAGAACCATGTTACTAATGAGTGCGTGTCCATGTTACGGTTGGAGTATTTAGGAGTAACTCCTGAAACACAGAACACCTTGACATCAATAGATTTAAATGTTAAGTAGGGCAAATATATAGATAGGTAGAGAATAGGTCTGGAAAATTTGGGTTTCTGTGTTTTATAACATTTCAGAGCAAACTGAAGAGCCTCTTGCCACTCTCTGTGTTTCCAAGACAGTTAGAGAAGACTTCTCATGCTCCATGCAAGAAACAGCCATTGGCAGTTCTGCTCTCTAACAATCACCCCTATTGGGCAGAGCCTGGATATTAATTTTTCTGGAGGAGGACAAGAAATGAGATATTATTCAAATGATGGACCTTATCAACACCTCTGCCATAGAATGGAGAATAATTTGCAATAAGATTCAAAGAGCTACCGGTGAAGGTTTTAGTTTATAGAATATATCCAAGGCTTGAAAGATTTTTGTGCTCCATATCTTCCTAGTAGGAAGGGGCAGTCCTATAGCTGAGAGAAAACCTCTTTATTTTGATCCTTAAGCAAAGTCCTCCCCCTCTCCTGTCAGTTCCACCTTAAGATAAATGTAAGAAAAGACAAATATTTAAAAAATATTATTTGCTTTCAATTGAATCCTTTTCAAGCAGATCTAGCTAGGAAACTGTCAGTAATTACTTTGAGGGGAAAAATGTTTATAATATTATTTCATACATATTTTTTGAGCATTCTGTTTAGGGAAAAAATCCAATAACTTTAGTGTCTCAAAAAATCTAATCTATTTCTACTCTCAGTAAGAAAAATCTATGCTGAGGCATTGAAGGATTACAGTGAGCAACTGATCTTCCTGCTGTCAAATTTTAAATCAAACAAAGCTTTCTATGAAAAAAACCCACCAAATTTTTCTGTGCAAGAAAAATTTAGCAATATATTTCCAACTAGTTCTGTTTTGAAGCAAATCAGAATAGCCACACGGAGATCAGAAATTAATCTCTTTAAGGTCTTATAAATTATTCCCAGTAGGATTCTAATAACATGATAGTTTATTGCATTCCTTACCTGCAGCATTATAGGAGGGATTCTCCAGAGTCTGCATACAGGAACAGTTACCCAATATGCCTTTAAAATACCCACTTTATGGATGATGGCCATTTTGCCAGAGTATAGCCTTTAGGACTGACTCTACACTCTTTGTTTATGAATCAGGTGGAAAAAAAAAAATCATCTGGACCAATTCTGTCGCATATGAGGATGAGGGTAGGAAAAAACTGAATTGTTTTGCTCTAGGTAAAGAGAAACCGTGCCAGTCTCCCTGGGGAGTGAATTTTCTCTCCACGCTTGGCCCTGTGTTACCTGTGACCAGCAGGTTTCTCTGATGACCACCATCCAGTCTGAGCCATCTTCCCTTCACCACGTAAACGGAGCATTCCAATACGCCATTGGTGTCATTAACTCAAATGGCTGCTAGAGTACACAGCACAGCTTTTGTAGAGATGCTCACATTGGCTCTGAGGAAGTAAGTATGGGTAGTACAAACAAGAGCAGCTTTCTATTCGAGCACATCCTTGCCGTGATGATTCTTCATGTACAGTTGCTGCTGGCTACCTGGTTTTCAATATGTAAAATATTCTTCCTGTAAGTTAGAGATTATTCTGATTTATTTTTTTTAACCTAAATTATATGTGATCCTGTGAAAGATACTTTGTAGAAATCTCAGTATGCGAAACCGACACCATAAATATTTACAATCAACCAAATGTGCAATTTCATGAAAGAAGGTATCAAATTAGCTTGATAAGATCTGCTTTCAGAAGAAAATGTGAATTATAATACCTTCTTTTAGGTCTTTATCTGCTGTATCCTGTGTCAACCATTATTTTCCTCGGAACCAGTGTCAGGCTGATGTGTCAGTAATTACTTGGTTTATCTAAATACTAACACCATCTCCAGTTGAAGAATGTGGCTGCAGGACACACAGGATTGCTGTGTTTTCAGATTTATTTTTTCAAAGACTGGAAATCACGTGCATTCATTTGGCCTAATGGGAATGCGTAAATCTAACACAGATGACACTGCTGGGTACCACTGAGCTCCAGTTCATTATATCCAAACATATAATCATGAAACATATGAGATTAACTGAGCTCTTGGAAATGCCTATTCCTCACTATTGGTTATTAAGGCAGTTAAGGATGATTTGCTCATAGGTGTCCACACTGTCAACTTCTCAAATTAAACATTGTTCAAAGAAAGTAAATAGGACAACAGAAGAAAACCAAAGCCTGTCAGCTGAGCAATGTTTCTTAGGAAAATCTAGTGTGATTAGTGACTGCCAATGAGGAAATCACAAGGCACAGGTGTATGAATACAACACGTAGCTAACAGCACATCTTTAACTTTGCAAAATCAGGCAAAACTCAAGAAGCCTGACTGTGTGCTACCTGCACAGCCCAATTTCTGTTTCCTGATTGATCTAGACAATGATGAAGTCTTTAATTACTTAAGCACAGATCATTTTTTTGCACAAGATCCTATCTTATTCCACATGTATGATGGACTTCTGGGGATATATTATGGTTGCATAGTAGAAGAGGCTGTCTGTCAGACTTCATCCTCACTTTCCATCAGAAACTGTACTGAGCGAGCCAAAGGATTGCAGAGAGAGGAGATAGCCTCATGGTGAGGAAGATGCATGCTGCTCCAGGGAGTTAATTATATTTCAACCTCTGCCTCCAACTTGTGTGATACCCAGCAAGTCACTTAACCAAACTTTGCACAAACGGTCATTAATCGAGCGTTCTTCTTTCTGCAGTCTCTCACCCTGAGATTCTGGGTGATGACTGGCAGGAGTCCGAGCTCCTGCAGCAGCAGCCAAAGTCATTGAATATTGTGCTTGCAAAAAACATGATTTGAGGATACATACCCTGAAAAAACAACATTCCAGGTGTTTCAGGCTGAACACTCCCAATTAGAGTATGTGTTTGATTTAAATCTCTTTATGCTTCAGCTGCCCGTTGGTAGAATGAAGATATTGGTGCCTCTCAGCAAGGCTAACTTAATTAATATTTATGAAGTACTTGGTTTCTATAGGGATGAGCACCCTAGAAGGTTCAGGAAGAAATTAATAATTATGTTTTTGAAGTTGGAGTTGACTAGGGCAGAGTAAATAAAGGAAGGGCCAATAAACTAAAAGATGAGAGTATCAAGTGGCAGCTGATTAAGTATTTTCCTTCCTCTTCTGTGAATGAGGTGTGAAACAAAACCAATTAGCTTTCTGTCTGTGCTGAGCCCCAAGAAATCAAGTGTAAAATTGGACGATTTTTCCTATGGAATTTTATTGTGAAAGCTTTTTTTAGAACATTTTGTTACACCGTGAAAATAAATTACTTTTTCTTCTTAAAATAATTTGAGACTTATTCACCATTTCCCTCTTTCAACTGAAAGGGAGGAAAAATGAGCCAAGTATTTTACTCAAGGAAACTTTTTGAACAGTGGAAGGAATCAATGACCAAACTCTAAGTCTTTGTATATTTTATTATTCAGACTTTCATGAAATCTCAAAGCAGAACATCAACACAGACATGTAGTGTGTGTATTAGCAATATCTGTGTGAAGCTGACCACTTGACTTCCTTCCCTAAAAAATACAAGTTTCTTTGAGTCATTCTTGTGATGTGGCAAGGAACAAGGCTGGGTTGGCTAGTAATAGAGGCGTGAGATGCATTTGTTCAGTCAACAGTAAAATGAAAGCTAAATGTAGTAGAACTACTGGAACTTACATTGAGGGATGCTATGAACCCCAACATTTCATGTATTCAGTGTGCTTGTGAAAATAATTCTGTCCTGCAATAATTGAATTGAATCATTATGATTGATACTTTTAGCCAGAATAAAGGGACTGAAAAGTATTTTCAGCCAAAATACTCTACTGAAAAGGTTTTAGGGATAAGAAGATTCTCGTATAACATTTCGCATCAGTGGAATTTTGTTTTTTAAAAGGGGAAAAAAGATGAGGAAAAAATATAAACACAACCATTGTCTCTGTTTTACAGAAAGAGAAATGAAGGCCAGTTACATTAGAGACATCAGAAAGTCAAGTATCATAAAAAGCCATTTCCACAGTATCGTGCATCATAAAGGTAGAATAAAGAATCTAACCTTCATTGCTGAATTAATTAAACTACGGATTGTTAAAATACAGTACAATAGAGTAGACATTGTCCTTGTGCCAGATAAGTCATCATTCTTCAGTGCAATATCTACCTGCAAAAAAAAGATTGAACAGGATGCTGTGACCATACTTTATAGCACTGTTTGAAAATGTTCTATTGGCCTTTTCTTTTTTTAAAAAGTTTGTTTTCAGCAATGACAACAAAGGGGCTTCAGGTGGGTTTTTTTTTTTTTTGTGTGATGACAATTATCAAGGGGTTTTTTCAGCTTTCAGGAGAAAATCTGCATATTGGGAAGAGCCACAATCTAAACTAGTTAAAGTGGAAAAGAACTAATTTCTTATGTCCCTTTCCCTAAAAACACAACCACAAGACCTGGCTATAAACGAAAAATGTTTGTTTCATCTATCAAAATTTAAACTGAGATACAATTAGATATAATTTTCCCATTGACTATGGAGAGCATAATGTACAAGAGTCATCTTTGTTTCCATTGACCCCTGCAGCAAAATGTTGAGGGCAGATTCTAGCATCTTTACCCTTAGAAGCACAAGGCATTAGTTGAGGGGATGAAAATATTGCTCAGTAGGAGCAAAGGTGGAAGAATCCACTTACTAGCAGAGATAGCCATGAAATGTCATGACTAATTGGAAAAGGTACTCTGAAATTAGCATTTGCTGAATGGTTTAATAAAATCAGCGTGGTATGAAAAAAATAACAGCAATTACTGTGTTACATAACTCCCAGGAAACATCTATCAGACATCACAGCCTAGCTGAAGATGTAGTATAATTTAGCATTCCCCTTCCTCAGAACTGCTTGTTCTTGCTCAAGATGGTCCCTTTCCACCCTGTCCCCCATCTGCTCCACCCCCGCTTCCTATCCTGTCTGATTGCTTGTACACTTAAAAAAAAAAAAATATTACTGGTATTCATTTTAAGGAATCAATATCACGCCTGTGGTTGAATCTTCAAACTGCTGAATACCTCTGCCAGTTAAAAAGTGATTCCAACTCCCATTGGCTTCAACTCACTGGTTTCAATTTAATCTACGAGTTTAGCTATCCAGGCTCTGATATTGCTGTCTACCAGCGCTAGCAGTGTTCAGGTTGCAATTGTGTGTTTGCAGGAAAATTTCACAGAGGAATCCTTTCTCAGTAGTGCTGCTTTTTATTTCCCATGTACAGTGCCGACTCTTAATTCATTTGTGATCATGGGAGGAAAATGTCACAGTTCATTTGTGATCATGGGAGTAGAATGTTACCACTCAGAAACACCGAAGGAGAATGTCTGGGAGATACCAGTGTGCTCGTAGGTTAAATCCACCTTAATGTAGAATAATTATGATTTTATTTCTTTTTTATTATTTGATTTCTTGGGCTGTGCCAATTTAAATTACTGGTGTTTATGGCCAGCATCTGGATGTGTTTGAGAGCTGAAGAACTTATGAAGCCTTCACCAAGGCTTCAATGCTTTGGGTCAGAACTCATCGCCACTGTCAAGGACTGCAGAGGACATTCAGGAACTCTCTGAGATGTAGTTCATGCAGGTGGTGTTTTCATGAGAATAAAAGGTATAAAACTCCCTGATCCAACACTGTTGCAGGTATACATGTGGGCAGGTAATACCAAGAGAAAGGAACAGCAGTCAAATCCCTGGTTCCCAGTGATGTGCCCCTTAACTCCAATAGCCCCAAGCCCTCTGACTCCCTTTAGCCTTTCATACTCTCCCAATAGCTCTTCTACATCTCACGACTCCTGCCTCTCACTTTTGTAGGTCATTGGACCATGCAACCCATCTGAAATTTAATTTCAAGGAATGGTGCCTATAAAGATGTGTAAATCACCTAACACAGGATGTTTAAGTTTGAAAATTTAATCATAGCTTTGTTGGCTTGAAGTGAGAATGGATCTTTAGATGAGATTTTGGTGGAATTATATGGTGAATTTAGATACTTTTAGATGCATTCAGATTTTTTTTCTAATGACAACAGACAATCTGTGAACACATAAAAAACTCCTTCCATAGCTTCAGAGGTCTCTGTTACCAACATTTCTAATTTGAAAGCACATCTCTCCCAGACCACACAGCCTCCTCTGTAAATGTCAGCAACTTATCAGTTTCCAACTCTTACAGGGAAGAACACCTTTTACAGTGTGTGGATACAGCATGTGATAAAATAGACAGAAGCTTATAACCACCTGGTTTTTATTTTATCGACATTTCTGATGTGTGTAAAATTACAGTGAGTTAACCACAGTCTTCAGCTGAGAGAGTGCTAAGAGTGACTGAAAATGAGCTGTTCTCTAACAATCAAAGCCAATTAAAAAAAAAAAAAAGTAAAAAGGTAGGAATCTTTCTTACCTAATCACTAGAGGAAACCTGATAAGAGGAAAAAAATAAATCAATGATTCTGACACGAGTGGAAAAGTAAAAACCACCCAGGACTAAATTTTCAAACCTACTTTGACAACACTGCTTCTCTTGATGGTGTCATAATTGTTTGTGCAATTTTGTGTGACAACAAAATTCTAGTTATGCTGAAAGAATTTTTATGACCTGCTATTACAGATTTAAATTTCCATTAAAGTCATTCCTTGACTTCTCCTGAAATTTGTAGCTCATACTTTTGACCACAAAAAGACCTTTTTTTGTTGTTTTCTGTTCTCCTTCTCCTTAATCATGAAAATCTTACACTTGTCAGTAGCAATGAAACAGGACGCAGCCTGGAGAACAAGAGATTATTCTGCATTGGAGACAAGGGTTACACAGAAAATGTGAATTCTCTAGGGAAAAAAACATTGAAAGAAAACCCCATATTCTTACAGATAGGTTTTCAGACACAAGCCACTTGAGGGCTTGTTTTTTGTGGAAAGAAATGGAAATAGTTTATAAGCCTATGTAAAGCAATTTGGTGAAACTACATCCCTTTGCAAAGTTGCTGTACAGTGAGAAGTAGCAAACAACATGTTGGAAAAAAATAAGAGGATCTAAAGAGAATAGCTTCCCTGTGCTGTGCTCATGGGCAGCACTAGGAAGAAGGTGTTGATTTGTTCTCTTGTGAAAAGTTTTGGCTGTTTTTGTGTGTTGTGGGAATGCAGCAGCTGCTATTATCTCATGTTCCTTGGGGAGATGAACAAGTGTTGGCACCACTGGGATTGATTCTGCAGAGAGCTTTTGTCCTCCCCAAAAATAAGTAAATTCTGTGGTATTTTGGGAAAAAGAAGCTATTGATAGATTCAGATATTCTCAGTTTTCTCTTTTTTTTTTTTTTTTTTTTTTTGGTATTACCTGGGCATTTAAGTCAAAATGGTTGAAAATATAAGGATTCATGTGCAACATGCGTTGCACATAATGCATAGTATAGAACCAGCTGATTTGTGTCTAGCATATTGAGTCTTGATGTCCCCAGAGGAAACCCAAATGGTCAGAGAAGATTAAATCCTCAGAGTTGAACTGGCTAACAATGCATTGTATGAGCCTGATATCAGGGATAAGATTTGTCTGACCAAAGATAGAGCTCTACAGTGCAGGTATTTAAATTAATTCCAGTGAGTCACTGAAGACTCCTCTTATAGTAAAAGAAAACAAGCCAGCAAACTTAGGGTGCTGTTAATTGCAACCTAAGGCAAATCACACTCTATTGCGACTATTTTTGTTCTTTGATTTAAAAAAAGGAACCTGAGGAGAGCCACTCAGGTGTGGAATTATGTAAAGTTGGGAAATGTGTATCCTAATCTACACACACTAGAAGAGAGAGCATCAGGAAATGCATAGGCAGGTGAGGGACAAACACTAATTTGTTAATGAAAATACGGAGACAACAAAAATGCCTTATCTTAAATAAGAGGTACACGAATTCTTAAAAATTCTTTACTGTGGTTCTTCATTACTGTCAAGTTTGTTTTGAGATGAAAATGAACTTTGTATCAACTCTTACACTGAAGGATAAATTAAGCTTGATGACCACATAGATGACTAAAGTTTGCTCCATCTTGTGAGAAGAATTCAGCTTTTTCAAGCCTTTCCACAGCTAAGGAGGCCAGGATTAGCACTTCTGCAATGTTTTTTTAAGTAAGTCCAGCATTTCCTAGTGCAATATTTTCTAAAAGATGAGAGGAGTGTGAAAATTAAAAAGAAGAGATCTCTATGCCAGTATTTAAAGAGCTGCTTTACACCTTGGAAACAACGTATGGTTCCTAGTGTGTTTTCTGTTTTTTTTATCGGACAAACATGTCTCAGTCTGCAGTCTAAGTTGATATAGCTTTTCTCTTCCTGATTGTATCTATCATAGAATCATAGAATGGGTTGGAAGGGACCTTAAAGATTATTGAGTTCCAACCCCCCTGACTATTCTTTGTTAACCTTTAAAGATTAGGAAGATGAGTATTTCATGTTATATATATATAACAAATACATATAAAAATATTTTCCTGTTCACTGCATTACTCAGTAGTATAAGTCTCTCAACTGGAAGTCAGATGATGCCATTTGAAGATTGGTTGTTTGTTTAGGTTATTGTAGCTGGAAGATTATTCTGGTCATATGGAGGAGAAAAAGCGTATATTATGCTGTAACAGAATATTGGTAGGCAGATACTCTAAATGAGGGATAACAGGAAGTATAAGGTTCTGTTTTACTCATATAGTATATATGAGGCTGAGATTAGCTTTATGGCATAAAAAATACAACAGAGATGTGAAGAATTGTCTGAATATTTAAACTGGATAGATACATGTTTCATTGTTCTCTTTATTTTTACCTCCATGCGCTGTGTGGTTCACAAGGAAGGTGGTAGAGGGGTAGTTCACTTGTGATGCTATTAATGAGGGTATAGAAAAAGTGAGGTTCAACTTTCCCAAAGATTTCCTGGATAGCCTCAGGCAAGGTCCAACTCCCAAGAATCAATCCATAATCTACTGTCTACCACTTAAGACTGAACTGGTGCCAGAAGTCACAAATGAGGAGGAATTCTTTCCCCTGCATTGCTTGAAGGCCCTGATGAGGTCACCCTGCAATGAGCTCGCTTCATGTCTCAAGGTCTAATGAAGTCACAGTAGCTACCATTGCCTTCACTGGAAGAGATGAGGTGCAGCCCTTACATATAGTTCATGCTCAAGGCATTGTGGGATAAAGTGAGTTATATCCCTTCCATCTTCATGCCTCCGTGACCTAAACATAAGGTTAAGGTCTTGAACCTTTTCCATATGATATACAGAAAGCAGTGATTCATCTGAGAGGGCAGGGGTGAAAGTAAGAGAAAAAATTTGCAATTGAATTATTATTTATAACTTGGTTTTCTCTTTCTGTCAGTACCTAAACACCAAAGGCTAATGACATCTTCTCAATGAAACAGTTACTGTATAAAATACAGTAAGAGTCCTTGGAGCAGAAAACACAAATCAGAACTTTTCCAGATGAAGTCATCAACCGCTAGGCTAGAGATTGAAACTCTTTATAACGAATCTTTAATAGCATTATATGAAGTGAAACAGACCCAGAAGGAAGGGGTTGAGCATTTCCCTCTTGTTTCTCACCCTGGAATAGTTGTAGTCTGGTGGTTAGTGAATTCTCCTGGAGGAAGATGTGGTTTAGAATCCTCTCAGGAAAAGAGTAAATCAGGCATGTATTCCATATCCTGGCTGAGTGCACTAGATTCTGAGCTGCTAAAGAAAATCGAGACAATTTTATTTTCTGGGTAAGAGCAAGAGCTGAAGAATAAACTCATCATCAAAGGCTCAGAGTCACGCAGCCTGGAAGGGACCTCTTGGAGGTCATTGAGACCTGCCTTTCTGCTTAGACCAAGCCATGGAAGTTGCATCTAACTTTTAAGTTAGACCAATTATGTAGGGCCTGATCCTGGGATTTCTCCACAACTTCTCTGGGCCACATGTGCCCATGTTTGAATACCCTCATGGTGAAAATGTTTTCTCTGATATCTAATTGGAATTGCTCTTGCTGCAATCATCACACTCAGCCTGCAGTTTAGAATATACTTGTATTGATCCACAGGATAATTCAGAAGATTAGAAAGAAAATCAGTGACAATCTTCTTAATTTATTCCCCAACACCTGAAGTCTCCCAGAGGTTGTGATCCACTGAGGAGATATCTTATTCATGCCCTAAGATAGATAAGCAGCCATTACCTGCAAAAGTCATAAATGAAGGTACGCTTACCTGTAGGACCATTTCCGTTCAAGAGTACAAGGCTTGCTAGGTTGCACATCATCTGGATCCAGCAGTGTGCCCCATTCCCTGCCATTTTTATCTACATGAATTCAGACAACTTTACATGTTGTCTCCACTTATTTATCTCCTAGAGGATTCCAGAGTTTTTCAGTGTTTCCTCTGTTTCCAGCCAGAATGATCAAAATGCCAAATAAGAGTTGAATATAATGCAAACTTTTTTTTTGCACATAATGTGAACTTTATTTTGGGGCAAATCTGTGTCTGGATAAGACCCTCACAACTCTCCCCCTCAACAAACAAAAAAAACCCAAACAAACAAACAAACAAAAAGAGTAAAACAGAAGGTTTCCCTTGAAGAATGAAAGAGAAGGTTAGACTTAATTAAATTGAATAAGCTTGAATAAATGTCCAGGCTTTTGAACTTCACCTGTGCCAGATTTAAAATGATAAAAAGTAGAGTAAATTGATATACTGTTTACCTTTAATCTTTCTTGAAGAATTTTAAAGAGAGATTGATATGCATACTTTCTCTTCAGGATCCACTTCTTTTTAAAGTAACATTGTTGAGATTGCTCTGGAAATTCATCCTTCTGGTGACTTCATCATCATTATCTTTTTCAGACCATTCATTATCATAGTATCTAACATGTCCCTTTTGAACACATGTCCAAAATGCTTTCAGTTAAACAACAATACTGTTGTGAAATCTGAAGAAACATTGAATATATGGATATAACACCTAAAGCATTTAATTTTCCTCTACTCTGAAGAATTATTCTGTGAAGAATGCCTTCACAATCAATATATTTTAATTTTATTAAGTTAGTTAAAAAGAGTAAATATTTTCTTATGTTGAAATTTATTCACCTTAGTTATTGATCATAAGAAATGCATTTTATCTTCCTGCTCCATGTTCTATTCTTTTGGTTTTGTATTAGAAAGCCATGGGGATAGTCTTCACAACCCGTGTAGTACCTGTCATCACTACTTCTCTGGTCTTGATTGAAGACTCCAGGTCCAACTGCAACATAATTAGTAACATAAAAACAACATAAGAGAAGGATCAAAGGAAGCAGTAAGAAGGCGGAACAAAACCAGAAACTTATTTAATACTGTCCAAAATGGACATGTTTCAAAACGAAAAGGAAGAGAGGAAAAAAAAAAAAAGAAAAAAAATGAAAAGGTGCAGCACAAATGCTTCTTGGAAAGAAATATAATAATTGTGTTTAATCCTGAATCATTGTTGCAATCAATTCAATTTTGTAGGTAAGCTCCCATGACACATCTATTCCAAACGCTAACAAAAGACAGAGCTGAAATACCAACAACCCCAATAGGAGACCAAATTTTCTCTTACGATGAAAATCTCAGCTTGGAGAGGTTTCAGATCTGCGTGATCAGTGTGAAACTGAAATTACTCCAAGTGATTTTGATGAGTGACTGTCTTCACAGATGAACTGTTTGATGTTAAGGCAAGAAAGGGAACAGAGTGATATGACAGCAAATGAAAGCTTTCGAGAGGAGAAGAGAGTAAGAAAAATTCTGATGGTTTTTTTAACTAATCACTATAAATACATGTGATGGACTAAAAAAAAAAATAAGACTAGACAGGTGAGCAGGGTTAGGCAGATACGCAGGGTTTATTCTTTGCACAACAAAAGAAGATGTGAACGACAGCAGGAGATAGTATTCAACATCACATCAATAGCTGAAATACGTGTGTATCAACTGAATCCTTCATTTTGAATTAAAGGAGTATTATATTAAAATAAAAGGGATCTCATGCACTTTCTGTAACTTATAATAAAGTTCCTGCCTTTAGTAGCGATTAGACCTTTTAATTTTATGAAGATTTTGTACTGACAAATAATCCAACCCATTTACATTAGCCAACTTGTTTATCTTCTTATTAATTTGTGTCCCTAGAAGCTCTGACAGAAATTGGGCCAGCTTGAAATCAGGAGCTGGTGTTGTGCAAGGTGACACGTAGTCCTACTTTTCTCTTGCTGTGGATAATAATACTTATTGTGCTGTGATTAACCCTTCAGTCTCTCCCATGAGTAGTCTGACTTCTCACTGGGGCGACTGACATTTTAGTGCAAAACTTGGTGTCTTTGATATATAAGGAAACTTCAATCTCACTGTCTGATTGAAGGCGCAAGTATGTGTGTTGCGGTTTTTTGGTAACAGACCTGAGCTTTCCTAAGACTGAGGTGTTTCAGTTTTCAGAGCTATTATTTACCAACATAGCACATTGCATTTTCTCTAGTCTTTACAATGTAAGGTCACAGATTTTTGGAAATGTGCAATGAATCTGGGGTTTATGTATCATTTTCATCTCAATTTGACAATATAATACATATGCTTTCTCTAAGATGGTATCACCTACTGGGCTGTAAAAGAACAAAATGCTTTTAAATACTGCTAATCAAACTACAGGGGCAGCTTAATGGAAGTAATTTTAGACCTTACGGAGGGGCTCTGCACAGTTTTGCTGCCTAGCAAGCAGAGTTGCATCCAAATTGTGAACTTCAGGCATTCAAAAACTTGGTCCTTGCCCCATCTTTGCTCTAGAGGATAGGAAACTATGCCAGCTCTCTACTTGCCATGGCTTAGTTCTTCTTACGTGTTCGTTCAGGTTGGCTTAGCTCCACTAGCTGATGTTTTGACAAGATGGAATCAACACTTTATGTGGTTGGCTTTTTGCCCATAGCAAAATCGCTGTGCAACTTAGTCACATAGTGGAAGTGCACTTGAGTTGATCTAGGACATGGGGCTTTTTTACTAAATTTGGGGAAGTAAGAGTGTCACAGCTATTTATTTTTGGAAAATGGATGGCCAGGACAAGTCTGAGAGTATGCTTGCTTGCAAGAAAATTCCTGGGTTCTGATTCTTAAGGTCATGGGTCTTGAATAACCCATTCCAAAGCAATTTATCTTCAACACTGCTTGCATTTAGTATCGCATATTATACAATTATAAAATAATGGTGTCTTCTACTTCGAAGATAATTTTTTTGTTTGTTTAGTTTCTGGTTTTGTGTTTTGTTTTGTTTTTTCCTTTGGGCCAGAAAGCAAAGCATAATATGTTTTTCTCTCTTCTGTTACATATGTAAAGAGAACAGGAAGTCATCTAATCTTCCTAAAACATGTTGTGTAAACCAGGGAACACTTGAATGTGTAAGCCTCTCTTTAAAAATTACCTTTAAATCAAGTCTTACCTGTTCAATGTGGAGTAACTTTCAGGGCTATATTATTTCCAAGATCATACCCATGATTATTGGTAGGTTTTAGGAGAGGGTTGAATGGCACATGCTGAATGAATCCTTGGTTTGTATTCACTGATCTCCACTCTGGTAGTGGAAATAAGAGGTTGTTGAAATAAATTACTGAATCAGTACACAATGAACCAGTGACTGGCTTTTTTACCCAGGGCAAATCGAATAAACCTGGTGCTGGTGGCAGATATCACACTGCTTGGAAAAAAGTGACATTACCCTTTTCATTCTTTTAGATGTACTTACAGAGCCACCTAGCTCAACTTGTGAGCGGCAATGACAGCCTGGGACAGTTTGGCTGTGTGCACCTCCTCAGCCTCCGTGGGGCAATTAGGTTCATCAGAAGAGAAGCCGATTGCTAAAAGCACAATCCAAATCTCTTTGAAATAACTGGATAAGCTGCCCTAGGTTTTGGATACGACCCCCTTAGTGCAAGCGGGATGCAAGAAAAGCTGTTAAATTCAGCTGGTATTCTTTTCATCCAGATAAAAGATAAGCTCGTACTCAAGCTGTGAACTCCCAGGGGGAGAAAAATGAATAGAAAAGTTGTTCAAACACAACAGGCATGACTGTGCCTGACCCTGTGTGGGTGCTAGGAAATGGGAGATGAGCGCAAACAAGCTTTCCCAGCTCCCTCCGGAGAGCTTTCTCCAGGCTAGACATGGTTGTACTCCTTGAGATCAGGGAGCCCAGGGGCTAGCACAGAAGAAAACGCCTGGAACAGGGAAGAGGAAAAGGATGTCAGGGTGCAGAGCTATTTACCCTCATTGACACATTATGAATCCCTTAAAGTGGGGCAGCTGCTGCTTCACACTGGGAGAGATGCTGGAATCAATAAATCAGTTTAAATTAGCACGTTTGGAGTTGCACATAAATGGATCTGCTTAAGGAGATTTTGTTCTGTGCTCCCAGGAAACCTTGCTGGGATGGTACACGTTGCAACTGTGTTTTCTACATGGGTTTAGCACCAAAAAGATATCAAGGAGTTGTATAAAAAAAATAACCTAATGGGTAAAAGCTGCTCAACACACTTTTAAAAAGTGTACAACCTTACATGGCCTAGCAATATACATATACTGCCGTTCTGTGAAGATATACTGGCTTCTCCAGTACAAAACAAAAACACCAATTAAATGGTCTCAAAATATTAAGAAGGACAACGTACAGCTCGTATTTACCATAGCAGTGATTCCCAGCTTGTCAGACTGGGAAATGAGTCACACCAAGACTAAAGTGCCAGTGTGGAGATCTGGTGACAGATCCAGGCGGGAGAAGGACAGAGACTGTGAGGACTAAGAGTCAGTTACATGAATCTGGATGAGAAGTATTGTGATGGTTCAGGTAGTGGGCAAAACATGATGGGAAGTCTGCAGCTTTGAGGCTGCTTTAGAAGCCTGGACTCCAGTGGTACTTCAGACCGTGCTTCCTGTTGCTGGGCTTCTGTACTGATGGATGGAAACAAGTTCTGGATGTTTTATGGATCCAAAGGGTCAGATTAATGCTCTCAAATTTGGAAATGTATTGTAGCAAGAGATGGGTCGGCACCATTAATAGATTGTTAGGGTTATTGGGTAAATAAAGTCACAGAGAAGGTGGGTACTGAACCTTGCTGAGAGTGTCGATGCAAACTGAAGTAAAGCATTTGGTGCCAGGGATAGCTCATGGGCTCTTTAGCAAAGGTAGCTTTTCTCTGTCCATTTGCTGTATATTTTCTTTAAACTTTCCACCCTTATAATCAATGGGAAAAGGCCATCCATTCTGCCTGTTGCTGAAAGAACATTTTCCTTTGTCACTGAAAGGGAGAAGTCAATGGGCCATTTTTTCCTGAGCTGGCATAGCTCCACTAACCAATATTTTTCCAGCGAATTCAGGACCTGTGATGATTGCTTCACCCATTTCATGACAAAGCAGGCAAATACTGTGTAGATGATGGTAGTAAAAGCTCCTGTGTACTTCAAGAACAATCTGGAATAACCGTGATGAGAAGGCTGTTACTTCATTTTCCATTTTAATTTCTTTCTCCTGCTGAGCTTGCCACTCGGTGATGGCTGAGTATGCAACTCATATTTTTGGAGCTGTGTGAAAAAAAAATAAAAAATAAAGTTTCACTTTGGTTCCAGCTGACCCCTGCAAAAAAATCTGTCTGTTTGTCGCCTCTTTTAAACTGTTGCATGCTGATTGTGGGTGTAGTGGAAAGGAATATTGTTTCAACATGCAAAACTGAGTAAGTTTGGCATGAGTGTATCAAAAAAAAAATCTTAGCCTTTCTGAAACGTACTTTTTTTTTTCTTACTGTAATTATTTGAGAAATGTGGTGTAAGTTTTCAAACGTAATCAGAGTCGAACATCATCATAATTTTTTGGAGATCATACCATTTGACTACAAACTTATTTAAGCAAAGTCTTTTAAAATCATTAGAAAAATTTCAGTGAGCTTAAATGAGTTTAAACCTGTATCCTAACAAGGAGATGAATCTTGTTACTGATTGACCCACTCCCTTCTCTGCCTGATATCTAATGTTATGAAGTACTTGCCAATGCTTTTTTCCCTAACTTCAAGCCAGGGCTTAGTCAGCAACCACAGACATTTGCCTTCAGTCCTAACTTTCAAATGCGAGGAAGAAAGCTTAACTACTGCAACACTCTTCTGACTCCAGCACAGCCAGATTTTCACTCTGAAATGTTGGATCTTTATACAAGCAGAAGACTCAGTGACATTTTGCTGCGTCACTAAATCCATGCAAGCAGAAGTAACTTTTGCCAAAGTGAAGAATATGAAGCTGTTACGCACAGTTAAGCTTTAAGGGTCATGCCAGAACAATTCCTTGCGTCTTTCTAAATCCAGCGGAAGGTGGCATCAAATTTATCTTCCTAGGCTTTGTGCAGGAGGATAAGACTAAAATGTCAAATCTGTCTCTGAAACAAGTCTCTATTTGGTAACCAATACTTTGTCCATCTGTACAAGGTGTTTTATACATATATATGTGTGTGTACATATATATATATATCTGCACTGAAGTTATTGTGAATTTTGTGATATCTTTCACCATGTATAGATGGATCATATATCACAGGTTATTAAATATATGGTTCTTCATCATATATCCTTAATTTCCTGTATTCATAACTATATACAAAGATTAAATGTTTTAAAACAAACTGTTGTAGCTTCAGTGGTCATGTCTCCTTGACTAATTTAGGCACAGTGATACAATTTAATAACAGGAAGATTATATTTGCTGCTGCTTATTATCTGTTGTCCCAGATAAATAATCTTTTAAAGGTGGTTTATTTGTCATCCCCCTTTAGAACATCCAGGCAGAATGGCATTTATGTTATTTGAGGAACTCTGATCATGTGCTGTATGCCCAATATTTTTGCAAAAATAGCAACATTTTTTATTTTATTGATTGTATTTCAGAATTTCCTCTTATAGCTCTTGTTTTCCCAGCTATGGCACTGTTTGTGTAATTTTTGCTGTATCTTTAGAAAACACTTACATGTTTACTTATACTTAGCTCTCAAGATGCATTCATTACGCTCACAGTGAATATCATTTTTCTGTGTGGGAATGGCATAAAATAGGACAAGCTAACTGAAGCCTTTGAAGAGGAACCCAGTCCACTGGGTGCTTCTCTTGCTGCATCAGTTGGCTCTCTGACACCTTCCCCTCCTCCCTGTCCCCTTTGATCCCAGTCCTGTGGCCAGTACTTGTACTCAGGGTCCACGGAAGCACGACTGCTGACATGCATTCCTCACCTACAAACCCCTAGGGAACAGTGTCCTTTTATGGATACTGCAAAAAGCCTAGCTATTCCCTGTCCCTGCATAAGACTTAGAAGGTTGTAAGTGGTGCCAGATATTGAAATGATCTATCAGCAGTGTTGGTAAAGATATTGGCAGATATTCTTTTCAAACCCTTAAATAAAGTAGCCTGGATGTGTATTCTTAGTTCAATGGATGGTTAATTTATAAAATAGCACATGAGATATATATTCTTCCTTTCATTTTCCATTTTCCATGGAGGTTAGGCTGTAACAGCATACTCTCAGGACATCCTCAGCTGATCTGACCTATGCAGATGGTCTATGCTATCTAGGTCAGCTGTAATTTTTGCTGTAACTTGTCCTTTGGAAGTATCTACCTCTTCCCACTGGCTGCATGGACAGAAAACACACTGCATTTATTTTAGAAAATACACAAGAATTTATTAGGAATATGGTTGAGTGATTTATTGGTTGGTTCGTTCATTTGGTTTGGTTTGTTTTTTATGAATACTACAAACAGGCATTGAGCAGCCAAAAGATTTTTGAGTCCAGGCTGAAACTGAATAATTTTAACAAAAATAGGTTTATAAAAGACCGTAAAAATCCCCAACTACTGGACTGGCAAAGGCATTAAAATAAATTAATATTAATAATTAACTGTTAATTTTAAGAGGAAGCTTAAAATATGGAAAGTGGGAAAAGAAAACAATTTTTAGTTACTTGACCACAAAATAGATCTATCCTATTCAGTCCCCAAGTGGTTTAGTCACACTGCTAGAAAATTGTTTATTTACTTTGTTCAGATAAAGTGTCTTTATTGCTGGAGTTCCCTTTTCATTTGTAATGGACAGCTGCAGTTCTCAGATCTCAAATTTCACTCCATCTTTACACAAAAATATCTTCTAATGTCATATAAGTTTTTTTGGAATAGGTACACTTATTTAATAAATGTGATCATATATCTTACAGTAACTTGATTTGATAAAATATATTAGATTTCTTTGTGAGAGGTGAAAGCTTTTGTTTAGTTCAGATAGTCTAAGATTGTGGCTGAGGTTGTGAAGATGCCAGTTTTTGACTTATTTGTAGTCAGGTATTCAAGAGTTTTAGAAGCAGTACTATATGATGCAAAAATTCACTGGCAAGATCTAGGAGGCTTTCTCATCCCTGCATCATGATTTACTGCTGGGTGGTGATATCTCTCATCAGATGATTCAAAGTGGCTACAGAATGTGGTGCTTCCCATCAAGGAGGAGCAGATTATGCCTGGTTACACCCCTAAAGCACCGAGTTTCCAGTGGTACAGCTGGGATGTAAAACTAGCTCTGTCTCCTAATCTGTTACAGAGGTTGTGTGTGAGTCGTACATGTGCCCCAGTAATTAAAATTTGTCACATTTGCTCAGTAGTTTGAAATAGACATTTTCATAAATATTACGCTTGGGATTGTTTTGCTGGGTTTGATTTATCAATTCCTGATGCAAACTTTCGAATAAATAAAACATAGCCTGGTATTACTTCATATCATTTCATACAATTGGTGAAAACTAATTTGATGATCTTGTAGAGGGATTTCTTATTTCCCAAAAGAGGCAACAGATGACATCTATCTAATTTGCCAGTTAAAATTCGTACATGCAGCTTATATGAGAAAATTGATTGGAACTCACTTGACTATTGAATGAGATTCACATCAGTAAATATAGTGACTGCGTTAGTATTAACTAAACTTCTGAACCACAAAATACACTTTGTTTCATTTTATTTGTAGAAGAATGGCACAATTATTTTGTGAATAATCAACTTCTCGATTTAGTCACAACTACGTCCTGTTATAATAATTAAAATTGCACCCTTCTAGTTAGATTATTTGGATGGAATAACTATTTCTCATCTTAAGATTTAACTAGACCTTTCTTTTTCTCTCCCAACTTTCAGAAAACAAGATTATGCTAAAATCATATATGGGTTCTACACTTCTCTTCAGTTTTCATCTGGTTTGGCCCACAATGCCAAAATATTGCTACTTGAATACCCACAACTGAAATTCAAGAACTGTATTGTTTGGGTTGCTCTTTGTGGAAGAGACCTTTCCATTAGACTATTCGTAGGAAAAGAGGAATTGCCATCAGGCTACAACTGAGGTTTCATTTATTTCAGCTTCTTGTGCTTGTTGGTGGCTGGTAGGTAATGCAAAATACTGTACAGTAGGCAGTTATTTTATGCATGGCATCAAGGAAAGCTTCTGAGGAAATGTAGAGGATTTATATATATTTTCTAATCCTTATATATATTCACTATTTAAAACTCTTAATTCTAAAGACTTAAATATTTGCTTTCTGTTCTTAAATGCACTTTGATCCACTTATGACTTAGATACTTAACTGCTGTGTTGGTCCCAAATGCAAATGAGGCCTGTGGAATATCTGCTTAGCTGCAGACTTCAAGAAAGTTACTTTCCCCATGTCCCTAGCCTGAAGGAGGAGGGTTTTCTCAGTAATCCTGTTGCTTCATCCATGTTTCTGTGAAGCACCTGAGCTTGGCAAAATACAGAAATTACATATATATGTCTTCTCTCCTTCAGTTTTGGAGATTTTCTTCCTTTTGCTTTATCCATGAGCGGTCTTGTCCTCTGTCAAACATCAGAACTGATATTTCACCTCTCCATGTGCAAACCAAGAACTGGCTCTGTGCCAAACCCAATCCAATATAAAACATTAGCACATCTGACACGTATGGGTTGATGAACCTTCCGATGTCTTCTTCTGTCACTTTTCACAACAGCAACAGGATGACCTGATTGTCTCAAACTCCCCAGTTTCAGCTCACACAACTATTCAAGAAGTTGCTTGCCCCAAAATAGTATAATAAATATGCTGATATTATATAGAGATTTATTTGGGAATGTTAATGTTTAAGTATATATGAAGTAACTAAAAGGGCAACTAGGAGCAAGTAATCTGAATAGTCCCCTGTTCTGTGCTTTGGACATAGCTCTGGCCACCACACAAAACCCCAGATGGGAGTAGTTTATCATTTGGAACAGAGTTGTGAAGACATTTTGTATGAACTAAAAAACATCACTGCAGAAGGGATGAATGCTGAATTATTTAAAAAAAATAGACCTGCCTTGAGAAAATGCTGCTTTCTGCACCAGTTGTCTCAGTGCCTCTCTAGGTACATTTCACAGTTTAGTAACAAAAAAGCTGCTGGGTACAGTAGTATTCTATGATACCACAGAACTCTTTTTAACATTCATATATATTATATTTTTGCATATATTTTTGCACAATTAAATAACTTATAAAGGCACATTAGAGGAGAAAGAAAATTCAATATATTGTTATACTTAGACTCACTGTATGAAACTGCAAGAAAAATAACCCATAATAGCTAAGACATTAAATATTCTTATGAGGTTCTCTACACCTGGTCATCTGTTTTATGAATGATTTGAAATCTAGTGTGTAAAGTATCCAAGCATCTGTAGTACATTAAAAGCAGCATCCAGCAGTGCTGAACAATCAGTTAGTACTTAATGAAGTTGTTTATTGCCTAGTAATTTGTATTTGAAGCATAGTATTCTGGTTTGAACAGTAACACTGTTTTAATTTTTGACCCTACTGCAGATTTCAAGTGTGATAATTGGCTCTTTCTGTATTTCAATCCTTTCCACAAAGCAGAAATAAAGAAGTTTATCCACCTCAAAAGGGGTTTTTAAAATGTAACAATAGAATACATACATGACATCAACGCAGTACAAACACATTCTCTTGATTAATCCGATTCATTACACTTTTTAACCAGTGGAGACTCCATTCAGTTTCCATGTAATTTCCAAAACTTTCTGTCTTTTTATAGAAGTTTTGAGCCTCAAGCCTGCAAAGACTCAAGGCTTTGCAGCATTGCCACGTAATTCTATGGAATTCCAAGAAAGCACAGGCTTAGCCTGGGGTTATGTAGGTTCTAACTTTGCACAGTAGAAGAAGTAATATTTTTATGTGGTCATGGCTAGTCCAAAAAATTAAAATAACGTAGGTTCTTACTGCACACATTTATTGCTGTCCTAAATAATGCCACAAATTCAATTCCTCATTTCTTTTCAAGGCTGAAGAAACCTGAAGGCTTTTCTTCTAGGACTGTTCTTATTTTCAATCCCGAATTACTCCTTTTATGGCTTGTGTATTTTGTTATGTTGTGTTATACCTATAATTGCCGTTAAAAAATATGGCAACTAGTGTTAAATTTTGTGCAAACCCAGAGACATCAACAAAACTTGCACTGAAGAAATGTCACTTAAATACACAAGATGGGCAGAGGAAATTGTGCCTAGCACTTGAATGAACAGATGCTAAAGGTTAAAGACCATGTTAGAGCTCTAGTCCTGATAAATAGTAAAGGCATAAGGTACAACAATGGCATTTATGCAAGATTAATAACTTTAAGAAAAAGGAAACAACATGAACTGGGCAGGATTCCATGAGGACTGTAAGACAGACAAGCATGGAGTGGTCTTGATGAAAAAGGGCTGAGAGTCAATGGCGGAGACAGTAAATTAGCACGGGAGGCAGAAAATTCAGCCAACACTGTAGACACAACCCTGTAAAGGAATAAAATGTTTGCCTCCTTTTAGCTACTTTTATGCTAGTTTTTCTACCAGATGCAAGCTTTTTTTACTCCTCCTCTTCATGGTTCTTTTGCCTTTGACAATACAGGAAAAAAAGACGCCGTAGAGGCTCTACTGTCAATAAGGCATGTATTCCACACAGTATGAGAGCCCAGGAAAAGATTTTATTCTGTATTTCTCTTCTCCCACTGCAACGGTATCTATTTTACTTAGACCTGCTCCTTAGACTCTCATCAGCACTTAATTAATCTGCTGGCATTAATACGCACAACTTGTCGTCAGCACATTGAGAAAATATTGAGGATCTCATCAGCTCTTTCTGCTTCAGTTGCTAAATTCTACCAGGTTGTTTGCACAGACATTGCCAGCCTGACCCAGCTATATGCAAAGAGAAGTGTCAAAGTAGGTGGAATAGATCTTCACATCCCTCACAGCTCAACACGTGTTGTAGGGATTAGGAGCTTCCACTCTGAATGCGGGCTTGCTGGAAGCTGATGTGGTGGTGCCAAAGGTGAGTGTTGAATAGTAGCTAGGACGTTACTAGAAAGATGTAGAAAGAAAAATAGGAATTTAAACAGAAAAAAAAAAAAAAAAAAAAAAAGCTTTTTCTGCTTATTGTAACTGTACTTTCAATCTGGCACCAGCATAATTTTGAAAAAAATCATGTGAATGGACCTATTAAGATATGAGCTCCCAAGAACATGATTATTTGGCTATCATTGTTGCTATAAATAACACAATTGAAAGTTTGTGAGAGTTAATTTCTTGCTGTTTCTGAGGGTTTGGTTAGTGATTTGGACTCAATGGGACTAACTCGACGAAGTGGTTTGCAGACAGCCAAATGGCTGGAGGTGCATGACACTGGGATCCAGCTACCTGCAAAGCTTTGCCTAGCTGAAAAAAGTCAGCACAGACCTGGAGCTTGTTTTATGCAGGGGGTGGTGGCTTTGTAACTCTCACCCTAGGCTGGAAGTCTGGCTCTCACAGGGGTCTATTAAAGTCCCTGAATTACTTGTTTAATACCGACTGTTTTTATTTCAGCTGTGATGTCAGGCAAGACAAAGCTCCTTAGCCCCTAAAATTCCACCTAGAGAAGCCAAGCTTTAGGCAAAAGCTCATACCCAAAAGCTTCTTTTTACCTTTGAAGCTTGGCTGGTACAAAATCCCGTTGTAATTTAGAGTAGTTGTAACCTAACTGGGGAGCAGGTTACTATGAAGCTGCTGTAGCTAAATGCCTTCTGAGTTAAACTTCTGTGTGTATTGGACTCTAATTTTTAGATATCTGTTTTTGAGAATTTTCTTTTATATTTTAGTGACTCTCCCTGTTGCAAAGCTGTGTGTTCAGCTATTTATAACTTTACAAGGTTTAGTCTTTTTTTTGAGCTGAATTTTTCTATTTTTGCTGACTACTCTGTGATTAATTTTTGGGGGTGGGTTTTGGGGAAAGACACTGCCAGAAGCCTCCACCTTTTTTTTCCTTGCAGTAAATACAAAATTTACACATGATAATTTAGAGAAAACTACCTGGTAAAATCACTTTAAGAGGATTAGAGCCTGAAGTTTAGGGATCAATAGATTAGGACGAGCATCCTGAGAACTGGAGAGCAGGCAAGATAAATAAAAGATCTGGGGCTGATTAGTATTAGGATTGGGGACTGACTGGTTGGACCAAGAATGGAGATTGGTATCTCTTGAAGACTAAAGATGAGCATTTGAAAGCAGGAGCTGGCTGGAAGATAATCAGCCAAGGAAGGTGAAAGAGAAAAATAAATAAAGAAAATGGGTATGGATGGTCTGATTACTGAATAGGGTATCAAGAAACATTCTAGAAGATTCAAGAAAAAGGAGGTCATAGAATAAGATCTCAACTCTGGGAACAAAGATATTTGTGTCCAGGGGTGTAAGACATCTTACTCCTTGGCTTGGTTTCACGCCCCACCTGAAGAAAGAGTCCTGGTTTTGGCAAATATCTGAGAAATGCACTGTGTCCATCCTGCTCTTCTATTGATTCCTGTAAAGGATGAATTTCCCCTAGAGTGATCAGTAACTCTGCTAGCTTACTTAGCAGAGAGTCGTGTGATAGAAATGAGTCACCCAGCACACTTGTGAACCATGTGGATGTCAGGACCATTTATTATACTGGGGTTGGATGTATTTTTTGTGTACAGTTAGCTGTAAACACTAGAAAACTGCAGATTTTATTTAATTTAAGCACAAAAGTCAGAAACCATCAGAAAAGTGGTTGCCGCTGCAACCCTAAATTAGTATCTGTGCATTTATGCACCACAATTACAAAAAGTGAATATAAGACATGGAGACACTCCCCCTTGTACCCTCTTGGGACTATGATTTTATTCACTATGCGAGATGTAAAATTAACCCACAGCTGTTCCTGGACGGATTTACCAAATGAAACATGGAGCTGACTATATTTTTTCATTATTAAAAAAGGTTAGAAACTCCTTGGAGATGGATTTTCCCCACAAAAATCTTAAGAACTGCCCAGGTAATGCTAAGACAGGTTACTAGCTGCCACCTCTGTGAGTGCTGGTTCAGATTTGATACCGTCAGTTCTTTGGTACTCAAGGAAAATCTCATCTGCAAAAATACTAAAGATGGAGAGAGCTGTTCTTTGAAGAGACAAATGCAAATATGCCTAAACATTATACAGACATGTTTAGAGAAGGAGGTCCAAAAAGAGCGGTCTTAATCACCCTCTACCTTAGTTCCCTTCCAACAAAATAAGGACAACAGTATTTTTGACAGAATCATAGAACGGTGGAGGTTGGAAGGGACCTCTGGAGGCCATCTGACCAAACCCCCTGCTCAAGCAGGGCCACCTCAAGCCAGTTGTCCAGGACTGTGTCCAGACGGCTTTAATTCCACAGAAATGTTTTGGAAATTAATTAACAGTTATGGAGCATTTGGTTACTATAGTAATAAGCATCACTAAAGAACTCAGGAGGAAATTGAGCACTATCCAATCTGTGGAATGCAACAAAAAAAGAATTAGCATGAGCTCATGTAGTTAGAAAATACATTATAAAGCACACTAGAGTACCTTGGCTGATCTCTGTGGTTCTGATCCTGGGACCTTACTGATCCTTTGGTGCAATTTCTATATTTTTGTTTTATAAATGCTCTAGTGGCCAAGCCAGCTAGTCCTGTCTATAAAATAATTTATTTATTATGTCGGTGCTTAGGTTATCTTATATTAAGGCTTTGTGAGAATTCTTGGAGTACTTATGCATAAACAGCAGACAATGATATACTGTTTTCCCTGACATGTTATTTGTTATGAGTGTAGCATATGTATTGGTCAAGTGAATCAATAAACACTGAATACATTAGCTGTTGCATGAAGAATATAAATCTAGCAACCATTCACGCTGTATTATCTGAGATTTCAACCTCTTTGACACATTCCCTTTCTCTTTTGTTTGACAGCATATTTCTGTGACAGCAGATGAACTTAGTCCTGAAGATGTGATGGAAAAGTGTTTAGTTAAGATCAAAATATACACTGTACCTTATTTCTCTTCAGTTTTCATAGCTTCCGTTCATTCAATGCAAAAAAAAAAAAAAAAAAAAAAGTCTATCTCTGCTATTTTAACAATGTTCTGTAAATGAACATTAAAAAAAGTAATAACACTTCACAATCCTTCTTCATGTTAAAATGAGGAATACAAACACTGAACTTCTAGCACCTTGCCCTCTCAGATATTGTTCTTGCTTGCTGCTTCTAGCTATATTTCTGGATTTCTGGGTATGGATTTTTACATCCTCACCTCCACTTTATCCGTTTAAGAAACAATGATCTCACCCTTTCTGACCCTGAATCCTTACTCAGCTATAATGGTTCTCTAACTCTAAGAAAGTGTTTTGTCCATTATATCTTGCATCAGACATGTATTGAATTTGGTCAGGCATATTGGTAGACTTGCTTTAACATTTTGAAGTGCAATGAAAAAGTTCAACCAGGTAGGACCACATCCATCTCCATTTTTTCACAAGTCTGTTTCATTTGTCTATATTTGCAGTAGTCTTTGCTGGAATATCTTGATGGATCAGGAAGATGGCATAGAAGAAAGTTAATTTACTTTAAAATGTGTTTTCTTGTGGCTCATGGGGAACGGAGAGGCAAAGGTATATGAGAGACACTGGTCTGTGAGGAATGACATTTTAATGGGTAGGTGACACACATTTCCTGTGTGGGATTGTAGGTTTTTTATAGATCCAGAGTATCAGCAGATTGCATTTGATGTCACAATCTCTGTCATCACATCGGGCCAAGGTACACAACTCTATTAAGGGTTGATACTTTTTCTGCCCTTTTAACTAGCAGTGTGAGAGGGTAATGGTCAGTGCAGGTGGCTGGTCACTTAATGGGCATCCCAAATTAAGCAGAAAATTGAGGGGGTCTGGGTTAATTTACAGTCTTTTTCTGGGCACTGAAGCAATCAAAATAGGAGTTGCAGAATCTCAAGGTCACTTTTCTTCATGCAGCTCTACACTGTTTAAGGACCAGAATAATAAATCTGTCTGATGTTCTGAAAACTCTGGTTTTGGCTTTCACTCAGCAGTGATCCATCTAGGAGATGTACAGCCCACATCACCTCAATATCTGAATGCCTTGCATCCTTAATGTGTTGGTCAACCCAGATGAGAGGCAGAAGAATGTTATTATCCTTATTTCAGAAATAGGGAACTGAGGCTTAAGAGATAAGGTCTCTTTAAGAGATGAGGAGTCAAGAGATAAATCATAAAGAAAGTCCAAACCATCCTCCACCTGTCCTAAAGGAACTTACAGCCTCTACTATGGTAAAGATTTAGATGTGAATTGGCACACCAATGAAGCTGTTCATGTCAACTCTTTTTCCCTCTCTCCCTCTCTCTGTCCTAAATCATAGGTTCCTAAATTATAAATGTATAGTTCTGTATTAGGTTAAGGGGAAAATATTCAGGCTAAATAGTTTATATTCCAATCCTCACTCAAAAAACATTGCTATTCTGGAATATACTCAAGGCTGGTTAACTTCAATGGGACTGGCACCAGATAAAAATTAAACAAATAATGTGCTTTATTGAGTTAGGACCATTACCTGGTGTGCCACTAATGCAATTTCACCAAGTTAAACTGATTTCTGACAACTGAGTGGAGAGACGAATCAGTGTTGAGGTCCCACATTGCTCTCCACAGCTGGCAGTTTAAAGGGGAATGCGAGTACTGACGCAAAAATCTCCCAACATTAAATTATTTTGAGATCATGGTCTAAAAGTGAAATGGGATTTCCCATGGATGACTGATGCATACAACTTATGGAATTAAACCTGGTGACAGTGATTAAGTCTGTTTGTGAGCAGATTTGCATTGTTGTTGTATTGCAACTTCACATCTGTTGTAGGCTATCCTGGGAAAGATATAGTCAGGCTGTGTGATTTTCCAGTTGTGTTTTCAAGACGACTTATGATAAAGACCTGAGACATTAAGCAGTTGTTAAAAAAAAAACCAAACAAACAAACAAACAAAAACAACAAACCAGAGCAAATGTGTTATTTTGAAGGGAAAGAGGCTAAAGCTTTGAGTTCTTGCTATTCTACATCTTTGTAGGAAAGGTTACGAAAGGAGTCCCGGGGGGCAGGAAAGTAACCACAAAGCAGGAGAATAAGTAACTTTCAGCATATAGAAAGGAGAGCTTGAAGAGCTAAGGAACATTTATGAAATGAATTTGCACTGACAGAATGGAAAAAATTGGAAAGTAATGAACTTTTGACAAAAGTTCAATTACCGAGACAAACCTAGGTGGGTAGATAAGAAGATGGTGCCATAAAAATAACTCACTAGTGACAATGTACTTCCTTGAATATTTAAAAAATATAATTTAATTGATTCAGCTGAAGAGAAGTTGTTATTAGGAACAAGACAGGCTACAGCCCCACAATTTCTCCTCAGTCTTTGGTGTCGTTATTTATCTAAATAGTCCTTCAACTGATTGCTTTTCTCTTCCTCTTTCTTAATTAAGTTGAAAAGAATAAAATTTTCATGCAATGGGATGGATTCTGTCATGGTTTTGCTGGAAAGGTCAGCTAAATTTGGTTGAGATCAAAGCAAAGTGTGCAATGTAACTGGTAAAATAGGAGCTGAGATCTTAAGCTGCCATTCTTTATGTCACAAGAGTTCAAAGATGGCACAAGTCAAGACACTGGTCATGACATGAATTACTTTAAAAGAACTTTGGAAAAAATATCCTCTTCCACTGTGACACAAGCTAAAAATAAAAAAAGATTTGCAGATTTAGGATTTAAGCGTTTCACAAATGTTATAAAATCCATTTGTATGTTCTTGCCCTGCTGGGTGTTTTCAGTCCTTCTAAGTTTGATATATTTAAGCAGTATTAACAAGATGGGTTTTTCTTTTTTCCTGCCTTCTTTTGATCTATGTGATGATATTTAATCGAGATGACCATGGAAAAAAGAGAAAATCACACCTAGTTTAAAATGTAAAACTTTGTTCTGTCAAATTCCAATGAGGATGTGAGATACAAGGTAGAAAACCATGAATCTCTCTCTATGTCTGCATTAGTGGAATATAATTCATCTTTCATTCCTTTTTTATGAGTTCAATAATGTTTCACTAATGATCATTTAGAAAAATATAAATAAATTACTCCTAGAGAAGAGAGACTGTAATCATCATTTCTAGTACAGAGGGAGAGCAATTCTAGACTTCACTGGGATAAGTCCTGTGTAAACCCAAAGCAAAAAGATGTTCCCTTTGCTGAACTTGATAATTGAGTAAAAAGTATATAAACTGAAATCAGTGCAACCAAGTGTTTGAATCTCACTATTTTTAAGTGAGACTTGGAGGACAGCAGTTTCAAGGTACTTTGTGATAATTTCAACATAGAAGGCTCCATTTTATTTTTGGTTTGTTTTTGTCCTTCTTCTAATAAAACCCAACTAACATTTTGTGTGAATTTGTTCTCTGGAGCCGCATCATCTGCGCTTTGTTACAGTGGCTATAAAGTGTCACACTGAAGGTAGGTATTGATGGGAATATAATGAGTTTTTTAAAAGGACTGTCATAGATGTTAGCGAGGGAGAGGCTCAAAACAGACAAGATAAGGACAAAAAGTCACTACAGAAACTTCACAGAAAAGGAAATATTTCCAAAGAGTTACAGATAGGTTTGCCTTGCTCTAGAAACAGAGAGAAGTTGGTTAATGATGAGTGGGGAGAGTTGCCTTTTTGGGGACATGGATACAAAAAAAAATCAAATTTAACAACTAGGAGGAGATAGAGAATGAAGTTACTCACAACATAGGAAACTGAGAGGATACTCTTCTGCTACAGCTGTAGCATAGCTCTTTATGAAATACATACTCCCATCTCTGATGAAGAACTTCTGGATTCAGGTTGGGAAATGTTTAGCTAACGCAGTAATTTAAAGACCGTTGCCATCAGGAAAAGCTCATTACTTGTCCCTTGCACAATCGCTGGAGAATTTCTGGTGCGGTACTCCTGAGAACCTGGCATCCTTCAGTGCTTTCCTTCTTGTTCTCTCTTACTAACCTATTACCCTATGGAGAGAAGGTAGAAGAGATTGTACAAATTTGCCAAAAGGATGGGAAGCTGGCCCATTTCTTACAACAGGTGCAATCTATTGCACATAAAAGCAGCATGTAACACCCACGTGGCAGCCAGGAGAAAACAGCTACTTAAGCAATCAGCATGGGCAGCCTGTAAATAACCCATTCTGTCCCCTAGTAAAAGGGAGGGGGAAGAGAAGGCATGTTGGTGGGTGTTATGCTGAGAAGAGTCTACGGAAGGAAAGACAGAAGAGAGATAGGTTCTGTTATTCAGCTGTTAAATCAATGAGATAATAATTAATCTTTAATAGTTTTGGTTTTCATTGAACTGCTTGTTGAAATGGTATTTGGTGTTTGCAGTTAAAGTGTAAAATTTGTTCCTGTAACTAAGACTGTAGATGGGAGGTGGGACCTCTTAATTTTTAGAAGATGCTTACAGCTTTATTGTCAGAACTAAAATCCTGTGCAATGTGGAGAAAGTCTAGTTGCAGAAAAGTTTGAGTTCTTCTTTCAATTTGATGTCTTTTCATGTGTTCAAGTTACTTCTGCTAACTCGCTGGCTGGGTGCGTTCCCCTGTGGCTGGCTCTCTGCACAGGTGTTTCTGTATGTGGACAGTATAGGCAATATCAGGTATTCTGTTTAATGCTAAATGCCTGATTGGAAAGCTCTGTGTGTGACCATGACTTGAAGTAAGGAATATGGTTTTTCAAGTGATGGTTATTAGAGATTATTTTCAGAGCTGTTTGGTTTGGTTACCCATACTGATGCTGCTGTGAGCCTTTTACTTCTCTGATTAATGTCTGAGGTGCAGCCTTTGAAGAACACATGGGGTTTGTGCTGGTTGTGCTCCTCTAATGTTCGTTGCACTAGTACAGGTAGAACACATGCAATTTGGAGGTCTCCTCTGAAGGCAACAGCTTACAAGGTCTTGAAGGTGTGGTTCTCCTTAAGACACCACTTGGGCTTTGTTTTTGCAATATCCTATGACTGCTTGGCCCTAAAATCCAGTGAGGGCAAATCCAGAGAGATGAACTTGAACTCCTAGTGGCAAACTTTCCCTAAAGTCAAGTCGTAAGAGGCATCCTAGTGACCAGAGACTAGTTCAGAAAAAAAGTGTAGGATCTTTTTTGTATCAAGAGTCATGTCAGATCTGAAGAGGGGAGTTGGTGGGGTGGCTGAGGAAGATGCAGCATCAATATATCACTGTGATAGAACCCTATTTCGAAGGCAGTAAGGAAAGCAATACATCATGAGCTGACTCTTGAATTGTCTCTGTGTCTTTTGTGTTATATTGCCTGACCCCCAAAGCTGCTGATGTATGCTCTCCTGAGATGCTGTTTTCTTACCCAGTTGACCTGCTTCCCACTAGCAGTTTAAAAGTTGGGAAGTAGTTCAGATTTAATCAGAGCTTGAAATGCAAGCTGAGAGATTTAGAAGCCTGAGTTAACAGCACCACAGTCTATTCCCACTAAGCTTTTGTGTGAAGGTTGATGGGGTAACAGCATAGGTGACAAAGAAAAATGTCATACAAAGCTAATTCAAATAGACTTACATTTCAGTCTTGAGACTAGTACTGCAGGTTACAGTTTATAATTCAACTGGTAATGCTAAATTAAGAAAAAAATCTGAGGATATACATTTCTAGGGGGCATTTAAATAGAAAGTAAGCCCTGTAGTGATATCAAAAGAGAAGGACATATAGGTAAAGGAGAAAAAGAATACAATAATTTATCAGAGGGTTGAAAAAAACCCACTATACACAGAGAAGATGGGAATGGCTGCAACAGTAAGATTTAAGAAGCCACAAATATCAGCACTGCAAAATCAGTCAAGAAGCCAGAGTGTCACTCTCTTAAATCTTTCACCTATAGTTGTCATTAGTAGCAGGACTTGAAATGTTAATGAATATGCCCTCATATAGTAGCCCTGGGAATTGCTGCCATCACCAAATTAAAGGTGTAGAAAATGAAGCAGAGAAACAAGGGTCCTGTAACTTTATGTGTCTAGTCTAACCTTGTCATCTAGTTTCCATCTATAGTTCCTCCTGCACTTGCAGAGGGCAATTCAATTTTCCTCTGCTGGCTTCCTAAAGCCATTGAAAAGTTTGACTATCAGTTAGGTTTCAGTGAATCCTACTTTAAGTGATGTTTTCAAGGACATGTAAAGCTTCTATGGCTATTTGGGGAATTGAATGCAAATTTTTTTCTTATGCAACTCAGGAAAACATATCATTTTTTATAATAGTGCCATAGATATCAGAAAGTACTAGCACCAAGCTCTGAAAGCCACTGAGGATTTTGATGGAAATGAGGTAGAGAGATGCAAAGCATCTGACTGTCTGTACAGTTTACATAAGCTCTCAAGTGCTTGCAGTTCAGAATAGGGACCGAAGCAATCCCCACATGGTGAATTAATTTTCCAAAATTGGGGAGAAAAAAAATGAGCGATTTTTTCATTTCAAGGAGGGAGAAAAATTCCATCTCTACATTAAATATATGAATTTAGTCTGATTTCTTTTCATTCCAGTGACTGAACCAAAAATCTGTTATTTGTCTCTTTCCTTTCATTCAGTTCCACCAATTTAAGCAAATATATAGATTGTTACTCTTCTGCAATCATGGACAACTTTGTTCAGTATAAATGTTCCTTAGCATCTATAACCCTGCTAGTGACAGCTTTGTCCATAGTTTATTATGAGACTTAAACTACTGTCAATGCTAACTTAAGCTGGTCAGAAGCAGTAGCTGTTGTCTGACAGTCATCTCTCTGCTCAAAACCTTTGCTCTGTATCATAATGAATCAAAGCTTTCAAAAGTCAATGTGATTAAGAGCAGGGCAATTCTAATGGACAAACTGCAAGCCATCTGCACTACATCTAAATAAAACAACCAGTAAAGTGTAATAATCACTTACTTGACATAACAGAAAGCATCCAACCCTTTTCTTTCCCCATCTTGTCTCCAAAAATGTGTGTCTGTGTGCTCCCACTAGACATCATTTCCCCCTTTTTAATGTTTGGAGAGAAAATGAAATGACAAAGTGCTGAATCGCTAGGAAAAATGATCTTGCTGGAAAGATGAAATCTGAAAACTAACCACCCTGCCCCTTGTGAGAGCAGAGAATAAAACCTGCTATTTGTGAACCTCTTAGGATAAGGAGCACTCCAGCAGGAACGGTTTTAGCAGACTGCAGTGTTTCTTTAGAAGAGACGGAAAAATCATTGTTCTGTTTTGATCGCTTGTTTTTCTGCTGCAGTAATACATTCAGCTCAGCAGTCAGTCTTACACTAATAAACTTAATGCAAGTGAACTTTACTCCTGAAGTGTTGTTAAGGCAAGCTGATAGGTGAAATCCATATGAGGACTGGTAACACACGCTTGACATAGCTTCCTCTAGCTGAAAGCATGGCAGCCATTAACCACTTGGTAGATAATTATTGCAGGACTGAAGTGAGGAAAAATGAGATATGAAAGAGAAAGGCAATTGGGTAAATCTAGTAGTGGAATTTGGTAGGAAATACTGGTTAATATGTATGCTTCAAGACGCTGCCATTTAAGATCTTCGTGTTTTTTGTTTTAATTACTTTGACTTCTTTAACTTGAGCTTGCTTTAAGTGATCAGCTATATATGTTTGACCACTGTCACCTCCCATAAATATCCAGGTCCTATTGTTACCTACCCTACCAGGTTCTGTTGTCCTACCCTACCACAGCACAGCATCTCATGCCAGATGACACGCTGTGTCTAAAGGCATGGCCATGGTCCAACATCGCCAATCACAGGTAGGACATGCTCTGGTGCAGGTTTCCCATGTGGTCCCTAACAGTTGGGCACTACAGGGACTGGCTGGCGAATGCTGCCCAATTTCCATCTCTGTGTGCTTTCCATGGCAGGCAGCTCTAATCAGAGCTGAGTTGGGTAAAGCTGATTCAGCCCAGGGAAACGATGGTGGACTTGTTGGTATTTTATGCCTCTCTGAAACCCTTTTATTTATGATATGTGTTTAAAGATGAGCTCTCACAGCAAAATGGAGCAAAACAGATCATTCCAACCCATTCTGAAGTACTAATGGATTTGGAATCAGTTTAAATCAGATCTGTATCTCTTCGGTACTGGAGGTAATGCAATAATCTTCCCATAAGACCTTCATAAACTGTGGTTTTTGGCTGCTTTACTTCTGCTGCTGATTTTGATCTTTTCAACTTCCATAGCTGCACATACAGGAAAGCTCTTCAGTTATATCTTATTTTTATGTGTCGCTATCTTATCAAGGCACTCATGCACACAGACGGAAACTAAAAATATTTGAAGTACAAAGTTACATTCTGTGCTATAATGTGATCACAGAGGCAGTTTTTCAAAGAACAGTACGGGACTATATTTTTAATGCCTTTGGCATTTATTTCCATTATGCTGTATGGCACAAGTCTGATAAAACTTCATGGGATGTATTGAGGCTTTAAGATATTGCTATGAAATGTTAGCATCACTTAAAAATCCAAATGAATCCTGCAATTCATTTGTTTACTCTGTATTGACAACACTAATTAGCAGTAAATATTAATGTGAATGCAGAAGTGCACGAATCCATTAGATACAGTATCAGTGAAGCCTTTATCCTGTTTGAAGCTCCAGAACATGACAATTGTCAGCTGCATAAACAGAAAGAACCACAGAAGGATCACTCTTGATGTGGATGAGACTTGTATATTTTTTGGCAGATGAAGACAAATGGCTAATGATTGTGTACCAGTTTTCATATAAATCTCCTAAGGAGCACATGATCAGACTGAAACAGGAATAAGATACGTGAAATCATACTATTTTGCAGTATTTAATTGCTGAAAGTTGGAATAAACATGCTTTTTTGTTTTTTTTCCCCTCTTTAAAATAAACCAAATAATTAATGCCTCATCCAAAAGTTGAGTGTCTTGGATGCAGAATTAGTTGCCTGGGAGTTGCTGACTGACAGCGAGAGGATGTTGTCTCAGTTATACAATTCTTTCTCAAAGAATTGTTGCCTCTCCCTCCTCATACATCTTCCTCACCCTCCTCCCTGCCCCCCCCCCCCCCCCAAAAAAAAAAAAACCCCCCCAAAAAAAAAAACCACACCCCCCACCACCAAACAGACAGTGAACATGTGATGGCCTCAATATGGACATTGTATTACCTGAAAGATATTAAGGGGAGTTGCTGCTTTTTTAACTGAGGAAAGTAAAAATGTCCTAGGCTCTTGGGAAATAAATAAGCAGTGAATGTAGAAGCACAGCAATAATATGATATTATAGACTCTGCTCTCTTTCTAGCTCACCTATAAAAATACAGTTCTGATTATAACTACGAATTCCACTTTCTCAGTACAGACTGTTTTAATAGCCTTGCTATTATCAGAAAAAAATTAAAAACTTAAATTTAAAAGAGCACACCACAGATCAGTTCTTTTATTCATTAATACAAGTTCAGTAGATAGACTTCAGATTGCTCTCTGGTTTATTTACCTTTCCAGAACATCAGCAGTGACACTCAAATGCTGGAAAAAGATAAAATACCCAAATGATAAATACTAATGCCATGCAGACTGCTTCTACACCCAGACTAGTGATCATTTCTGGTGCCTACCTGCAGTCACTAAACTACTTTTCCTTTGTCCAAGGTAGCTGTGATGGAAGCTGAGGGAGTGGCAAACAGCGATGTGTGAGATGAGGAAAGCTGTGCCAACAGCTACTGGTGATACTCTGCTGTTTCTGTGTGGTTGAAAGTGCTTGTCAATATTTGGTAGTTCAGAATTTGTCTCCTGAGTATTGTCATTGACGCTGCAAAGTGTGGTACTTCGGCAGTCTGTAGCTGCGGCGATAGGCAGGAGAACACAGCACGGAATGATAGGGAGTGGGTCACGAAAGAGGTGTGAAGGCAATCCCAAGAGAAAGCTAGGGACTCAGACTATGGCAGGTCTGGCTCCCGACTCTACAGCCCGTTCACTGGCAAAGCAGTAATTTTGTGGTTGCAGAATACGATCTGCTTTACCTCCAGTGGTCTTATCCAATTAGTTACAGTACAGTAGAGTTAAAATTTGTGCTTTGAAATGTTTAGGACCTTATTCTGCTGGACACAGAACGAATGTGCAGGAATAGGGTAGAATGTGTTTTTCCTAAGTTGAGCCAGAAAAAGAGGTGGAGAACTTATTACATCATGAGTACAACAATATCAAGCGTGTGAAAAAAGGCTGGCTTATTCCTCGCTTTCCATCCTCATGCCTTCCATCCTCGTTCTAACATTACGCACAACTTTCCCCACTTTCATTTAGAGGGCACCTCTTCCAGCTAGCCCCGTGGCATCATTAGCATATTTAATAGTTGCTAGTAGTTGCCTACTCTGCTATGCACATGTTGACAGCAACGATTTCCCAGATAGTCCCTGTGATACATACACCAGACCGAGCATCTATCCAGTAACATCCATTCCCCTGCAGAAATCCCCAGTGCCTTCCCTCTCCCCAGACCCACGGGCAACTCAATTTTATATTACTTTCACTTGTTTGTGTTACAATTATTTTCAGGACCCTTCTGCATCCCAGTTCATTTGTAGGGATTATGAGGTCTTGTGCCATTTTCCTTTCTCTCCTCCTCAGTGTGTGCATTTGGGGTGGCTGATTTGGTCCTCACTCATGGGTGCCCAGGGCAGGTTCTCACAAGTAGGGGAGCGTTAAGATATACTTGGCCAATTTGGTCTAAAATTTGGGGAACTCTTTTTGCATACTTCATTTTAAGAAGTATTTAATATATTCCTGATTCTTTTTTTTCCCCTGTATTTAGATTACATTATAAGATTTTTAAAATAAAACTTGGTAGCAAAATGTTTACAGATCACTCTCAGAACTTCTGTAAGTCTGAAACATATCTTTGGCAGTGTGTCAGACAGGTTTATTGATTAAACACATGTTCTCTTGCCTCACCTAGGACAGTGTGAAAATTGGCTGCTTTAAAATTGTCCTGGCTGGTCATCCGGATGTGCAGCTTGCAATATATTTTCTGTGTTCTGGTTCTTTTTTTTCAAAGTGTTGTTTCAATAATGTTTCTTCAAACAAGCACTGGACATAATATACCCAAATAGATTAATGCTGAACAACTGAAATGATGTGGAGTATGAGAAGAGCCATTACTGGGTTGTCAAGTGTGGAGAGGAGGACAAAAAGTAGAATCTCTGTGAACTCAAGGAAATGGTGGGTTTTGGCTAAAATGTCAAATACAGAGATTAGTCTGTGCTAAATTGTAAATACTGAGAAAGCTGTAACTACACTATGCAATCCCAAAATCTGTTATTGGACTAATAACAACTAATCTGTTGATTGGACTAGATGATCTTTCGAGGTCCCTCTTACTCATGGATCAGTACCTTAGAGCCATCCAGAAATTCTATATGAACTTTTAGAGTTTTCTAAATATTTTTTTTTAATTGCCAACAGAACCTGGGGGAAATTTTACATTTACTTGATGTTCTGGTGCAAGCATTTGATTCCTAGGAATTTGAAAGTCAGAATTTTAAAGAAAAAGTGATATAGTTTGAAAAGAAGTTGAACACATCACCTGCCACTAAAACAACCTGATTTCATACAGTAAAGCTTGAAAATTTTAATTTTACCCCTTATTTTCTGTCTTTGAGAAAATGAGTACAGAAATAAATATTCTTCTTGAATTATTTGGAAATTTTAAAGATACCCTCTTGGAGCAACTTAAGATTATTTTAACATCTTGTAATAGTAAAGTAACAACAGACTCTTGCCTTCAGTCAGTCTTGGAGACTACAGTCCTTTCTTACTGCAACAGTTGATAGCTTGCACTCCAATTGTGTTATTTTTCTCTTCTTTTTTCTTTTTTCTTTTCCTTGTTCCAAAGTGTAAATTGTTTCCTGCCACTCTACAGGATTTTTCTCCCTTAATGATATGGAGGGAGATAACTACTCATAGTGCTGACAGAGGTAAGAGTACTAAAATAAGTAATACTTCAGACACAGAATGATGTACTGCTACTGGGAGTAAACTCAACAAAGATTCATATCCCAAAACACCAGTTAGTCTATCAGCACTTCTGCCATTATCTCTTAGGCTACAAATCTGAGAGCAAGTTTCAAGGTCAGCTGTAACTATATTGAAAATCTGTAGATTTAAGAAAAGCCCAGTGAATTAACCACCTTTTTCTTCTGGGATTTTGTTTCTAATGTGAGGCCACTTAGATGCCTCCATTTGGCTGGATCAGTGTAATAGGATAAAGGTACATATAAAATCCTACACAGATAAAGTTATACTTTGTGAGCGGAGAAGTTGTATTTGACAAATATTTTAGCTCACAGAAAGTATGAAGTTAGAAGGCATTTTATGCTGAGGTTTATGTGATTGCCTAAGTATACACCATTAACACTGGCATTATGCTAATTTGTCCACACAAAGTTCTTATTGAATCAGCTCATTTAAAACTATTTTTAATTGTTTCAAACAATTAAAAAAGGAAGAAAAAAAGGAAAAAAAAAAGTCACGCCTAAATTTGAAGTAAAATTGTAACTCACAAGCCACTTACCTCTCAGAAATGTTGAGTTTCTCAGTCTCTATATAATTAAACTTTAAAAATTACTTGGCTAGAAAAGGAGTGTCCCACTGTGTTAATTTGTAGTCCATGAATGCTCTCTTTTCACCGACTAGTGTGGGAAAAAAATTGCTATTCTGATCCTTAGTGGAAGACTTCTTCACTCTTCTCCAGTTCTTGGCATTGGCCATATTACAAACATAAATACAGGCTGCCCAAGGCAGTGGAAGTACAAAAAGTATAGTAGAGATTAACTTAATTAAATAATGAAGTTAAGGAAGAGCTCATATATGTTATTAAAAGAAAAAAAAAAAAGTGGAAACTAGGCTTGTTGATTCATAAGGGTAGACCTGGAAAAGCCCAAGCCAAAAGCAGAGACGTCTTGTGGTCTTTGGGTGTGGTAACAAAATAACTTTCTAGAGAGGTTCATTACTCGTTAACAGGAAAAAAAATAATGAAACTGTTGATCCACAACTTGGAGAAGAAGAAATGCTATCTACAGATAGGGGAGGAATAGGCTTAAAGGTCTAATGCTTTTCTGCATCAGTCATTCTGGGAAGGAAAACTGCAATTAGGTCAGTTAGCATCTGTAACAGTAAGTTCTCTTTCTGTGAGAGGGATATGAACCAGAAAATACATATTTGGATTGGACGGGTTTGATGAACTTAGGCTGCTCTATGCTTCATTCTCTACTTTTTTTTTTCTTTTAAAGGAAATATCAGAAGGAAGAAGCAGCAATATTTCATACAAAATATTCTCATAAAAAAAGCCTGATCCAGGTCACCACCAGAACTGGTGCCATCCACCACTGTTATTTCTGATAGCACTGTCTTCCAGGACTCCATACTTGTACCCAGGGGAAATAATAATAACAAATAATAATAATTTAGTAGGCCTGTTGCAACAGGACACGGGATAATGGTTTTACACTAAAAGAGGGAAGATTCAGACTAAATATAATGAAGATATTTTTTACAGTGAGGGTGGTGAAACACTGGCCCAGAGAGGTGCAGATGCCCCATCCCTGAAAATATTCAAGGTCAGGTTGGACAGGGCTCTGAGCAAGTTGAAGATGTCTCTATTTATTTCAGGGGCTTGAACTAGATGACATTTAGAGTTCCGTTTCATCCTAAACCGTTCTGTGATTCTATGACAATAAAAACCAAATTTGTGAATCCCTGGTGCATATAAAATTACTAATGGGGGGTGCAAAGCTGGTTAAAGATCTGTTTTCAGAGAGTATTTAGAATGAGTTACAGACAGAAATGGATGCATGAATCAAGTGAGGCTCTTTAGGGATATGTCCTAGTGTGGTGCTATTAAATATTTTCATTAAGATCCAGATGATGGAACAGAAACTTTGCTTATTGAATTTCAGGCTGCACCAAGCTGGGAGAAACTACAAGTACATGGGAGGACAGGATGAGAATTCAGAATGATGCTGACAAATTGGAGATATGGCCTGAAAAAATGGGTTGCGATTCATCAGAGATAAGTTCAAAACTGCATACTTAAGTAGAAATATTTGATTCTAATGTGGATCAAGCGAAGAAGTAAGCAGTAAGACTGTTAAGGAATCTAGAAATGTTGCCTCTGAAGAAAACGGGATGAATCTGAGTTATCTCTTGTAGAAAAGAGAAGACATAATGTGTAACGTAAGTGCTACTGCAGAGAGGAAAGAAAAGGGTAATGGGTGGGAAGCTAGTGACAAACTGAAGGTTACAACTGATTTGTTGGCCAAATTTTCATAGTGAGCTTACTTGTGCACAATCTTGCAAACTCAGTGCTTTATTGACTGCATGGTGTAAACCTGTCTAAAATAAATTTCCCACTGGTATCAAACCCTAAATCTCTCAGCAAAGTAGATCATCTTTTGCTTTGCTTTTGTCTCTGCAATGTATTAGCATGAGTTTGTCACTAATGCTTTTTCCTACACATAAGATCAGGAACTGTAAAGCTATTGTATAAGTAAGTTCTTGTTCTATTTGTATCCATCAATGAATTTGAAACTGAAGTGTACCTGCTCAAAGTAGGCTTTAACCTTCATCTTAACTTTTTGAGTGGCTTTTTCCATTAACATGCTGCAGCTGTCTCATTACTATCTGAATTTAAGAGTGAAAGTACTTCTAACTTGGGCAATAGCTTGTCACTCACCTGTTGAAATCTGCATTTATATTGCTAATTACAGAGAGAGATTTCTTTTCCCTAGCTCTATGCCCACTATAGTCCCTACCACTTACCTGAGTTTTCAGAAATCATTTTCCACAATAGGTCAAGAGAACTCCAGAATAATATCCTTTCTGCTAATGCAAAAAGTATTTTCTACTTTAAAACTGCAGTAGTTTCAGCACTTTCTCCTTTTTGTGTTTGTTCATTCTCCCTGGAGCTTGGTTTTAGATGAGATGGAAGCATGTTGGATGGATGCCTTCTTTCTTATGACCTGAAATTGGCTTTAAACAGACATGTAGGAGCAATTCTTGCTCATTCTTATGAAACCTTAAAGACTATGACTATGTGCTCATGTAACTTCTCAGACTAATCATTTATACCTTATTGATATGCATTATCACCTTCAAAAGTGTCTCCGGACATGCTGCCATACACACCACACAATACTATATTTTCTCAAATGTAACTTGTCAGGTATTGTATGACTGTAGTGAAAACAGTATGTCTTCTTCGAAATTAACTCAATTTTGCACTCATTCATGGGACGCTGCGTGGGGTTGTTAAATTGTCTGATAAGTGTTGATTTGGGATGAAGTGCTTTTAGGCTACCTTGTTGCATGAACTGTATTATGTAAATCTTTGTGCAAGGAGAACACAGGCAAAGCCTTGAGTTAGGGTGACTACAAAAGCTGTAAAATGCTTTTGCATGCTAGCTCCAGAAGAATTAGAGGTGAAGTGAGTTTTGTCTTGTTTTAGGACCCAAAATATGCTTTTTAGGTTGCCCATACAGTCAATGGGCACAGGTTGTCCAAGAAGTTGTGGATGCCCCATCATTGGAAGTATTCAAGGTCAGGTTGGACAAGGCTTTGAGCAACCTGAACTAGTGAAAGCTGTTTCTGCCTGTGGCAGTAGATTTGGGCTAGATGATGATTAAAGATCCATTCCAACCCAAACCATTCTATGACTGTACCTTCATGGGATAACCGATCTGAACTTAATTTGGCATTTCAGGTACATGGCCTGAATAATCATCCAGAAGATTACTTCTCTGCCAAATTTTTCCACAGTGCCACATTGAGTAAGGATATATATTGTTCCTTTTCATGTCTTATTTTTAACTTTTTAACCCTGCATATTGACACAAAAAAAAAAAAAAAAAAAAAAAAAAAAAACGTTTTTTTTTCACACAAGTAGATGTAAAAAAAAAAAAAAAAAAAAAAAAAAAAAAAAGCTTGTTATCTCTCCAAGGAGACTGATACATTTAACATTTACATGAAATGGGAGAATTTTGATCCCAGCCTTGAGCACTCTCTTTTGGATGAGTTTTGAAGGAAGATGCAGTGCCTGGGAAAGGTATGGGTTTGTTATTTGCTGCAGGGCTGAGGCTGCAGTCCTCCAGTGCTCAAACAATCCTTGGAGCCAGTAGAGTGGCCTTAGAGTTTTGGGTAGAGCTGGACATTTAGCACACATTGTACTGTCTGGGATTTTCTTTAAGCACTTAAAGATCAGAGACTAGAAAAACAATCATTTCAATTTTCTTTGCACTTTAGTATATTTTGATAGCAGCTGACATATGGAAAGCTGGGGGAAAAAGTGCTTTGAGACGTAAGTAATGTTTGTCAGAAATAGAAACCCTGGAATGATATGACAACAACCAAAACAGTTTGCATGGCCCCTTAACTATATTATTTGTTTTGATTTGACTGCAACAGAAAGCACTCATCCACAGATTCTGCCTGGCTTGTCAGTTATTCAAAATCACAAACCCTAAATCAATGCCATCAGCTCCTTCTTTCTGATAAAAACCAACAGCACAATCAAATACTACCACCTGCAGACACTTGCCTGTATCTCAGTCCACCTTCCTGTTGAAGGCAATGAGCAAGAACTGTCTATAGAATTAACTAAAGGTCTAAAGAAACTGTTCTATATATTTGTGGGTTTAACTTGCACATACTTAATCCCACCTTTGGTTGGCAGCTTTATATAGTCTGTGTACTGTAATCATACAAAAATTAGGTTATGAGGGACCTTAGGAGGTCTGCAATCCAACCTGCTGCTCAAGAAAGGACTGACTTCAAAGTCAGAGCATGTTCCTCAGGGTGTTGTCCATTTGAGTCTTGAAAATCTCCCCAGGTGAAGATTCAAACCACTCTGTTGGACCACTGTTCTGGCACTTAAGCAGTCCCACTGGGAAGACCGTGGGTTTCCTCCCTCCCCAATGCCCTTTTACCAAACCAGAGTCTTTCTTGCATAGCTTTACTGTTGTTTCTTGCTCTTTTACTGTGTTCTATATTCTTGTACCATCCTTCTTTCAGGTAAAGACAACTTAAAAATTTGTTCAAGTCTTCTCTCTTCCGGGCTAAACAAGCCCTGCTTCCTCATCCTTTTGTGCACATCCTTCCAGTTTTTCCATCTGTCTTTTACTGGGGCAGGGGCATAAAGCTGCACAAAGTACTGCAGATACAGTCTCACAAATGCTGGAAAGAGGAGAATAATTCTTTCCCTTAACTGACTAGTCAAATTCTTTCAAATGCAGTCACCTAGGCAGTTAACCATCACTGTGGTTAAGGCACACACTGATTCATGTTCAACTTCCCTACTGAGATACCCAAGTCCTTTCTGACTCTCGAGTCAGTCAGGCCCCAGACTGTTCTGTAGCATGGGTTTACTTTGTCCAAGGCCCACATCACCTGTCTGTCTTCTGCTTTGCAGTCAACATATTTAACTTCTTAACCTGACATCTAGCCAAGAAGGCCAACGGCATCCTGGCCTGCATCAGCAATAGTGTGGCCAGCAGGACTGGGGCAGGGATTGTGCCCCTGTGCTCAGCACTGGTGAGGCCGCACCTTGAATCCTGGGGTCAGTTTTGGGCCCTTCACCACAAGAAGGACATTGAGGTGCTGGAGCAGGTCCAGAGAAGGGCAATGAAGCTGGGGAAGGGTCTGGAGCACAGGGCTGACGAGGAGCGGCTGAGGGTGTTTAGTCTGGAGAGAAGGAGGCTCAGGGGAGACCTTATAGATCTCTATGACTACCTGAAAGGAGGGTGTAGCTAAGTGGGTGTTACTTCCTAAGTAACAAGTGACAGGAGACAAGGAAATGGCCCCAAGTTGCACCAGGGGAGGTTTAGACTGGATATTAGGGAAAAAAATTCATCACTGAAGGGGTTGTCAAGCACTGGAACAGGCTGCCTAGGGACATGGTGGAGTCAATATCCCTGGAGGTATTTAAAAGTTGTGTAGATGTGGTGCTTGGGGACATGGTTTAGTGGTGGACTTGGCAGTGTGAGGTTAACGGTTGGACTCGATGATCTTAAAGGTCTTTTCCAATGTAAATGATTCCAACCTAAATTTTATTCTGTCCCAATGCTTGCTGGAAGTTCCTGCCATCACTAGGAGCATGAGATGAAACTCATAACCCCTGTCTCCCCCTCGTCCATTCCTGGGAGAGAAATGAAACCATGGAAAGTGCTCTACCTGCAATGGCAACTGAAAGGCACATACTGGAGACTTGGGGTGCAAGTGAAAAAAAATTTGTGTCCAAATATCTTATTGGTAATGAAGACAATATCAAGGGAAAGGTAGTATTCAAATAAATTCAAATACCCTGCACAGAGAAAAAAGCGGTTGAAAAACTGTCTTGAAGTGATGCCTGTGGAAAAGATTTAAAAAAAAAAAAAAAAAAAAAAAGCTATGCAGGAAAAACAACTAATTTGGAACAGAAGCTGCACTCAAACTCACCATGTCCTGGTAAGTCTGATCATGATTCTCTCTGCTTCAGATCTGAGGCTCTACATCTGAGCTATAACAGAAGCTGCATTAACTTGGAGAGAGGGAGACTTATTTAAAAAAAAAAAAAGGCAAATGTGTTTAAGATGAGCTATATGTATTTGGAATGAATTTTCTGCAGAAGCTGAGAAAGCAATGACTTTGCCTGATAGATCCTACCAAAGGAACTATGGCTCAGAGCAATATCATACTTGTCTTCATCTTTACAATGAAGCAATCCTGGAAGCAGATAAAGTGCACAGAACGAACACATAGAAGAAAGGCGTAAGCTTGCCAGTGAAAAATAGCATTCGTTCAAAGCTATAGGGAGTTATTTCAAGGGGGTTTCTTTGCTTTATTTTTTTAAACTTCAGTCTGAATGCAGCTCGAGCAGTTTAAAAGCTCTGACAGCACAAACCCAGTCATTCTATCATTCAGCTTATGTCAGCTTATTTTGATTCAATAGAAGCGTTGGAGCCAGGCCTGGGTACTGCTGTAGGCACTGCACAGATGCAGTTTAGTGCTCAACCTTCCTTCACAATGCCCAGATTTAAGAGGTTAAAAAAAAAAACAAACCTATCTAAAGGGAAGGAAAAGAGGAGGAGGGGAAAAAAGCACAACTTTTAACTTGTTTTATGAATTCATATGCTATCTGAGATAAAAACGTGGTGTTCAGGATGGCAGGTTTTGATTTCTTGAGGAAAAACACCTCCCTCTTGGATTGATCACATGGTGGAAATAAGGTATAGACCTTATTTTTAGATACAAAGCAAGTGGCTTCCAGACAACTTGTTTAATGAGTTTCTGTTATATGTTGCAACAGGGGCAAAACTCTCAAGCGCAGGGCTATAAATGAAGAACTCTTCCAACCGAGGAAGCAGTACTGTCACTATGGTCCCCATGTAGGTTTATTCCTAAACCCAAAGCACCCAAATGTTTTCAAAAGTGGATTTCCCCAGGAGCAGGCTTTCAAAACCAGCTTAAGTACCCAAAGCCGCAAGTAACTCTCTGTTCACTTTCCGATGGACTATAAAAGATTTTCTAACAATTGTTGAAATCATGAGCCACTGTGTGCCTCCCCTTTGCTACCTCTAGGACCTATTTTATAGGTTACATCGACATGGTGACCTGAACCTGGACCCTAACTTGCTAACAAGCTTTCTCTGAAGCAAATTCAGAGCGTAGTTTAGGATTCAGGACATTGCCGAGGTCATTCCCAACAATTTGCAATCAGCTATTGGTTTTCAGACCCTACAGCCGCTTATCCTTTCCACTGCAGTTAGCTTTTGGGGCTGTAACTGGTAGCAGGAATACTGAATTTAGAATATAGCTATAACTATGATATCTATGACTATGTCTGGGGCTCATGAGAGAGGTCGCTACAGGTTTGTAATTATTTGTAGAAATTTTTTGTCTGGGATTCAGAATATAACTGCTTTCTGCAAATCTCAGCTTGTCGTAAATTTGTTGGCTAAGCCTGCTTAAACATTTGACATATCAGATGGATGATGATGAAGCCTAAAAAAATATGAATAGTACCTGGTTGTTTGAAGCCACGGAATAATGAACAGACTTCTAAAAGAAACAGGTCAGAAAATGCTCACTGATGTCTGATGTTTTATACATGCAAAATCATGGGCACAACAGAATTAATTAATGAACACACTTCTAAAAGAAACAGAAGGTCAGAAAATGCTCACTGATGTCTGATGTTTTATACATGCAAAATCATGGGCACAACAGAATTAATTTCTTTGGGCAGCAAGGAAAGGAGCAAAGGAAAGAGCAACTTAGATTTGAGAAGGATGAGCTGTGAAAGGAGGAAGCTTAAAGAAAAGATTGTCATGGGAGAGTTGTTAATTTTAACAACAAAAAAAAGCATACAATTAATAATTTTGAATATGTTGTAGAAGAGTACCAGTACTGCTACAGAACACTAAAACACATCTCTTATTAAAGGTTGATTCTTAAGGCTAAAATCCCCCCCCTTTTTTTTTTTTTAATTCTGCATATTTCATTTATTTAGGTTGTAGAAATTACATAAGCAATGGTCAACAAAATGTTGCCTGTAGAGTTACCTGCAGAAATTTAACTCTGTCTTCCTGCACAGGCATTAAAATGGAAAATTAACTGGCATTTCCTCTTGAGACCTGGTTATAGGAGTGTTTCATTCTTATCTCATATAAAAAAAAGTAAGAGCTTCATATTCAACAGGCAGCAGAAAATTATGGATGCAGCCTGTACAATGCTTTCCTCCATTTTGATTGTACCTTAAATTCTGTAGGTACTAAATGAAGGGGAAAAAAGGAAACCAAAACCTCTGCATGTCCCTTGTTGTCTGAATCCATGATCAATGGGATCTCTCGTATGAAGTTCAGCAGCACAACGTTAATCAAGGTCAGCATCTTTTTTTTTTTGTTTGTTTTGCCATGATTAAGGGTCATGTCAGAGAAGACCTATTTCTTTGATTGTTTATGTTATTCACATCTGATAGGCATTGAAATCGCTCATTACCAACCTGAGGCAGTTGAAACGGGTGCTGTAATTTCAGCAGTGGTTAGAGTTCAACTTTTCCTGTATGTACATATTGTGTGGGATTTTCTGTGAGATACATTGGAATTTTGAAGATTAGATGTTGCCAATGGGCACATTCCCTTGCTTTGTCTGTTTTGATCTTCCCTCTCTGAAACATTTCCAAGTCAGTTTGAGGGTGAGAAACTCGAGTTTTCGAGGTGCCCTTTTCTCTGCCTGGCCTTTAAGGAATGTCTCTGTTACACAGATTTGCTGAGAGGGAGAAAAAATGTGGTTGGTAATTGCACAAGAAGTTTATTATTCTGACTCCACAGACAGTGAACTGGTGCGAGTACAGAAGAGAGGGTCAGGGGACTGGAGCACAGGATGCTTATGGATGGGATAAGCTGCAAGGGGAATTATAGCAACCTTCCACTGCCCACAGGGGCATAGAGAGAAGAAAGAAGCAGACTCTTCTTGGGGTTACACAATGAAAGGTCAAGAGGCAAAGGCCCCAAGTTTCAGCAATGGAAACTCTGACTGGATATTAAGAATTTTTTTATTTTTTTTCCCCTGCCATCACAGGAACAGGGGCCCAGCAAGGGTGGGGAGTGGAATTGCAGACCTTGCAGATTTTCCAAACTCAGCTGCACAGTATCCCAAGGAATCTGATTTATCTTTGGGGTTCCTCCTGCTTTGAGCAAGAGTTGGCAGTGTGGACCTCTGGAGACCCCTTCCAGACACAACTATTGCCCTATTCGGTGCTTCTTATTGTGTGTAATCTCCCTGGGGAAAGGGAGATCCCCTCCGAAGTAAAAAGTAACACTGGAGAAGCAGTGAATGCAATGATTTTTAATTATAAGAGTGACCTCAAAGGGCTTTTGTCAGCTCAGTTCAGAGTAGTTATATACGACGCAGTACAAAAGTCAAGAAAACAAAAGTTGCAGGGATCTATAAATACTCTGGTGATCTCAAGGGGCTTTCCGAAGTGTATATATCTCCTGGTAATAAACCAAGCATTTCTAATTAGTGTAAGTGACCACAAAATTCAAACCAAAGAGCACAAATTAGAGAAAGCATAGCTTAATTTAATGACTCTAGAAGTTATTACCTACCTGCACGAAGTCTGACATAAGGCAAGTATTGACTGAATCATGTGGATTGAATGAGAAGTCTGGTGGCTTTGTGCCAAGTGGAGGAATGTTAGGGGGGGAGGAAGGGTGGAAGAGAGGGGAAGCTTTGGCTTGTGACGGAGGAGCTGATTTACCCCAGATCTGAAATCCATATGCTTGTTAATGAGGAACTGGCTACATCCCAACATGAAAAATGAAGTTTACATTGTGTGTGTGAACCAGCAATTTGCATTGATTTGCACATGATTTGTGTCTAATTTGCTAATCGTTAAACTCCGTGTGATATGTAAATAGGTAGAAAGTTAAGACTGAGGTTTTAAATTCATTCACTTTGACAATTTAATCTCGTTGGCAGGAGTTGCCTTCTCTCTCACAATCTGAGTACATTGAATTTCACCCTCTGTAAAAGGCTTGCAAAAAGCTCTTTTGCTCATATTGTTTCCTTCTATTGCTGCTGTCCAAAAGTAGATTGAACTTCTTTAGCAGTGACCTGTTTTTCAGGATTTTTGAGATACTTAGATTATTCCACAGCCATTTATATGACTTGTGGTCCATCTACAGGTGAGACTGACCAATACAGCTAATTATCACTTTGAAATACCTGAAATACCAATGGGATGCAGAGCAGCAAATGTAGGAATAGCAGAAGTAAAACCAGCTGCCTGCAGGACACTGCAAGATTGGTGTGAAAGTAAGCAGGACTAGGTTGAAAATCTGCACTCAGACTTTCTAATATTTCAGACAAATATGTGTTGTTTTATTTTAATGGGATTAAGTGCAAAAGGACTATCACTGTATGGCAAATTTTTTTAAAAAAAATAGTAACTTTGTCTTTTTTGACGGTAATATTAATGAGAGGTGACTCAAATAGGATGTGTGATATTATCAGTGCCTCAGCTATCTTGGGTGACTTCAGGATCATGAGAGGATCATGAGGTGTTATTATCAAAGCTGTAACAAACAAAAATGAACAAGTTTCAAAGACCAAGTGAGCTCTGACCTCCTGTTAAAGAAGGTCTTGTCAGAAACACATGCAGTGCTAACATATTTAGTTGACTGTAGGAACATGTTAAGTTTCCTTGATGTCCTAGGAGACAAAAATTGTATGTCAATGAAGTTTTTACGTGTATGAGTTGTCTGGTGTTTTTCTTTGAAGAAATCATTCAATCAAAAAATATTTTAACAACACAACAATTCACAAATCAGTGTGATTCAGTGAATGGAACACTGAATTATTAAAAAAAAAAGTCATAGACTGTCTCCAACTTGCTTTGTGACCAAAGTGTAGGAAAAGATTTATTTTAACTGAAGGATGTCAAGAAAGGACGGGGCTTATGTTTTGTGATGTGTGTATGTATGCTAGAGCCTGGGTTTGTTAGAAACATCAAAGTTCAGTGGTGATGTGTGAGCAGATACTGGACAGGATGAGAAATATCTATTCCCTATTAAGTGTGCTTCTATTTTATATGGGCTTGTACTGAATATGCAACAGGTAAACACCTCTTCAGACAAAACCCATGTGAAAACAGCCTGAAAAATTAGCATGGACTATGAAGTAGGTTAAGTTTACTCTTTTGGTCAGTAGTCAGCTGTAAGTTTTGATGTTTTTCTCTGAAATACTGATTTAGAGAATGGTGTAGAATGTATAAGGCACCTCACTTAGGGGAAGATGCTCTTCAGAGTCAGCTCACATAACATGACTCTTCTTGAAGAGTCTACACCCTTCTCTGAAGGAATAAGTATGAAAGGTTAATCAGACTGTTTCCATTGATATTACAAATTTTAACATGCTCCCCATCCATACAAAATAGACATTTTCCCTTAAATATAAACATAGCAATGAGCATTTTCAATAGGGTTGCAAGAGTTATGAGCAAAGGTCCCACTTTTTTTCACTGTCTTTGAAAGTCAGACTGAATTATTTATGCCTCCATAACATTTTGAATTGAATTAATTTAGGCCAAAGGAAAAATATTTGTTGATTAGGTATAGATGTTTCCAGAGAAAAAGTGGATAGCTCATTACCATCCATTTATATTCATGTAACATTTAAAAAAATCTTCAGTAGAGACCTAAAAACTAATTTTAAAATGTTGTCGGTTTTGTTTTGCAAATGACAGAGAATCTGCTTTGCATAACAAACTTAAATATCCAATTCCACTTGAAATCAAGAAAGCTGGGAGGACAATTTTAAAAATCCTTTTTTATTCATAACACCTCTTTTCCTAATTATAGTCAGCACAGGTTTTCTTATGTAGAGCAGAAATTGTTACTGAAGAATGATTTGGTAAATTTATGAGCATGGGGGGAAAGGATTATAGATTTTCTTTGAATACAGCGATATCTTTACCCTCTCCTCTTCCATGCACCGCTTTCTGTGCACCTGAAATAACCACTTTTTTCACAATGCAAGAAGGAGATATACAAGTTGGTCTTCATAATGAGAAGAGAGCATCTTCAACGCAATCCTCTCTCTCTCTTCTTCTTCTAAGCTTATGTTTTTGGGTTTTTTTATATCATATTTCTGCTTTTTCAATAGAAATATTTTTGAAAACTATTACCTGGCCCAATCAGTTTATGTATCTTTTACTTTTTTCCAAAGCATTACATTAGGAAGACAGGTGGGTTTTAGTGTGTGTGCCTCTCACCTGTGGGGGTGATCCTCCACCCTCCAAAATTATTGCAAATGTCACTGTGGCATGATTAGTACTGGAAAAAAGAGTTATCTGGACCAGCAGAAAATCTAAGATGCAAAACCAAAAAGCAACAATGATGTCAAAATAGTTACTTCTGAAATTGCCAATGTTTAACTCAGTTTTTCCTGTCTGTAATAATGAATTGTCACACCTCAGTTGTTACCCACAACGTCAAATGGAATAGGATGGTAAAGAAATGTGAATGAAGAACATTGCCTTGGTTGCTGAGGGTTTTTTTGTCTTTTTTAGAAAGCCAAATGTGTTACGAGCTAAAAGCTTAACATATGTCAATACCCTCTAACATTATTTCAGATGTTTTTTAAATCTAAGTATTTGGACTGACTAGAAGAAGAAGTGCCGGGGTAATCTGAAATGCAAACTCAGTAGTTTCACTTCATAAGTGAACTGAAAGAAAATCGGTCTTTAGAAATGATGCCTGTACCTAGAAAAAAAACCACCAGTTGTGATTTCTTCAAAGCCAAGGGAAAAGCAGTTGCCTACCTGTAATTATTCTGGCACTCTGTGACATAAAAACTTCTAGGCAAAGGGGTGAAAAAGACAGGGAACTACTTATGCTGAGTAATTCTTCTGAAACGTCTTTGAAGTGTGGGAACTGGCAGCTGATTTGATGGGGGGAAAAAAAAAACAAACACACTTCTAGGACTTCTAGGTCAAATATGAGACAGAGATGGTACAGGAATTTCATTCAAAAAGCTAGAATTTATGTGCAAAAATTGTCCTTGCTGTGCTAAAGGAGCAAAGAGAGCATTTGTTTTGAAAGGAGTCAAGAGCACGTCATACACTTGTTTATAAATGGAATTGCAAATATGAACATCAAGCCAAGGTTTGAAAAACTGAGTCTATGCAATTTTCATTTCAATGTTCCTGTAATCACAATCCTGTTGGATTAAGATTTGTACGCTATACATTATTATACTCTGTAAACTAAGAAATGCATGGCATCGTGAAGCTTCAGATGAGATTTTTAAAAAGTTCATTGACTTTATTGGAAGCAATTCCAGCTGTGAGACCAAAGGGAGCTAAATCATTGGCAAGCTCTTTTGAGGTTGGAGTTTTCTGCCTTTTGCTTACAGACTCACAGGTTTCCCCTGGCTGAAGGGCCATCCCAACTGGTTTGCAGGACAAAATGGGCTTGGCCTATGCAATTGCTTACCCTTGAAAACAAGGCTGTATTTTGTCAAAGCTTCAACTTTTTCTAGATCCCTTGTTTTCCTTACAGAACAAACAGTCCTGGGAACTGCATTTCTGATATAATTTCATAGCATCACATAATGGTTTGATTTGGAAAGTACCTTCAAGATCATCCAGTTCCAACCCCCTGCCATGGGCAGGGACACCTCCCACTAGCCCAGGTTGCTCAAAGCCTCATCCGGCCTGGCCTTGAACCCCTCCAGGGATGGGGCATCCACAGCTTCTCTGGGAAACCTGGGCCACTGCCTCACCACCCTCATAGTAAAGCTTTTCTTTCAGATATCTGCCCTCTTCCAGTTTAAATCCATTACACCTCACCCTGTTGCTGCAATTTGTTATGATCGGTAAAACTGGGCATTAATGAAGGGGCTGAAATGGGGAACAGGACATCTAGAAAGATTAAAGCAGTGATATTGCAGGAGGGAACCTGTAATTCTTGGTTTCTGGTGTCTGCTGGGACAGTTTATTATGTGGTATCAGGTTGCTGTCTCTTCTCTTTCTCGATTAATTCAGCCTGCTAGTTAATGCACCTGGTTACTAGCAAAGATAAGTGTGTGCTAACAGTAAAGGAGAAAAGACTCCTCCTGATTTCAGGGAATAAAACTATGTCCCGAGTTCTTTTGTTACTCACACTGCACTTCCCCTATTAGCTGTTGCCATGAACAGATTAAATTAAAAAAAAAACTAAAGAACTGGACACTTAATTACCTCTACATAACTCACCAAACAATGGTAGGAATAAGTATGCATGATAGAGTATGAACAAGAGGTTTAAAAGTGAAGTCCCCTTAGCTAAAGAACATCAGTCAACAGGTAACATGTCAACAGACCTAAACCTCTGCCAGTAAAGCCATAAGAAACATTTGTCTTCACCTTCAAATCTGAGGTCAACTTGAATCTTGCCAGCAATCCCTCATGACTCCTATGGTTGTCCTTCCCTTTCACTGCCTGGTGCTTTGCAGCCATGGAATATTGAACAATTTAATTGATTTAACACTATTTTGATTGTCTTATAATGCAAATGCTGACCTTGATAAGGGAAGACTTTTCTTTTTTGACTTTTTTTTTTTTGCAGTTCCAGCATAGCAATTAATACGTCCTTAATAGAATCCAAAATCAGTCACTCCTGAAAGTAATTACATGCTAATTATGCAATTATTTTATTTTATATAGGCAGCAAAAAAAAATGTAAAGTACTTCAATTATAGTTTTTTTCAAAAAATCAAGTCAACTACTACTTGACTTAAATAGTCATTTATGAAATAATTTGTCACTTGACATTTTAAGACTTCAGGCATTTTTACAGCATTGTTATTGTGTACCTAACAAAACTGCTTTTTCTTCATATGAGTTTTTTATCCAGAATTAGAAATTTGATGTAGTTTTATACATTTGTCTGAAAATAACAAATTATGTTTACATAAAGTAACTATTAGCAGATTATTTTATTTTTTTCTGACTCAGCAGTTTTGGTTGAGTTTGAAATAAATCTTTTAAAACTAGGATTTGAAGAAAGGGGCTAGAATAATTTTGTGAGTAAAAAAGGTTGATTAAATAAAATTCTTTGTATCTGCTGCATAATTTCCTCTCTCTGTTTTTGGAATCTGTTGTGCATTGTTGTTCCATTTGTCAGAAGTGGCAACATCCCCAGGTAGTTAAAGGCCAGAATATTTTGTGAAAATTCTGTCTGAACAGGCAAAGAACCTAAACAAGTGCTTCCAGTTCAAGAGGAAATATAAGCTCAGTCTATTCTGTTTGGCCAGTCAGTGTATCAATCGGCACACACCGCTTGCTCATTCACGTGTAGGTGGCTTAAAACCAGGTACAGCTCCCCAGGGAATAGTCTGGATCCATGACAAAGCAGATGGAGCATGTAGTGGCATGCCTTGTACCGAGCACTGCAACAGGAAAAAGGTTTTGGGAACAGATGACGAGGGAAAGCAGTAGGAGATAGGACTCGAACCCACAGGATTCTTGAGTTCAGCTGCTTATGAGTTATTTTAATTCTCCCCTCAAAGATGTCTCTACAGTGCTCTATCTCCATAACAATATTGTTCAAGACAGTATCTGCTGTGCTCAGAGGGAAACTCTCATTTGTGTACAGGAAACAAATAGCGTCAATCAAATAGCACTTATGACCCTTTCTGCATAATACTATAATAATGTGGCTCTGATTTACTATTACTCAGGCTACACTGGTAATTATGAGCTCAAATGAATGAATACTTATTATTGTAAACAGTATAGGAAGACAGTCATAGAAGATTTACAAAATAATGTTGCACTGCTTGATAGCTGGGATTCTAAGGCAGAGAGGGGTAAATTATAAACCTGAGATTAAGTGCTTGTTGACTCTAGAGCTTAGTAAGTCTTTGTTGATACCAAATGAATTTTTATCAGTATCAAAAATCAGGCAATATTAATGTGTTCACATTTACTAACAAGGATTTTGCCAAAACCTTTGTAGATGCTGGATAGAAAAGCAGGACTGAAACTCCAGCCCATCTTCATAAAAAGGCTGGCTGTCTTCTCTCATCCCAAAGGAAGATTTTTTTTTCATCACCCTCTTGAGATGTGGTTAGCTGCTCACCCGATATGGTCACTCTTTTGGAAACTTTAGCACAAAAATGTTTCTTGTCAGTAAATATATGGCTGGGAAGAAAAGGTGTTCTAGGAGCCCTTGATCCCATCCAGCAGCTGTGGGTCTGGATAGTGCTCCCTGAGGGGCTGTCTCCTGTAACCCAGCATTACTTCTTGCTTTTCCCTAAAGGAACTGGTAGTGGGGAGGTGTGTGTGTGTCTCAGCTGAGCTTTAGGTTGAAAGAAATAGGCTACAGGGACTGGATCTTTATCAGCTGCTGTGTGAAGACTTACATTGTAGGGAGTCTGATATTCCTAAATACAAAAATATTCTCTGGCATCTATCTCTTCCTTCAATGCCATCTGTAATCAGCTCCCTTATTCTGTTTTTACCTCGCTAACTCGTACTGCTGCGATTGACTGGCAGATAGAGACCACAGCATTGCCAATTTGCATTTGCAATCAATAGAGCGCTTGGATTTCCCGCGACATTATTAACATACATTTACTAAACAACAAAGTTAACTTTCAGATGACATTTATGACTATGTACCGAAACAGAAACACTTCAAATGTGATCACACACAACTCTTTCTGGATGCAACTGTCTTATACACCTCTGCTTTTCACTTTCCTTCTCAGACACCATTCAGGGCCCCTCTCCACAAATATTTTGCCTTCAGACATCAGCAAATGTTTGTACACTATTTTAATTGAGAGATAGCTATCAAAAAAACCAAGGAGCTCAGATATGCACAGACAAAAGGATGTAATGTAATGTCCTTAGTTTGTGCTGTCTGTGATCTTTGTAATGTTTAATTTATTTTAGAGTATGTTTGCCTTACTAAGTCACTTTAGGTAATCACCACGCAGATCTGAGCAGCAGGGTTAAGCTAGCCTGTCGCTGAGCACCTACACTGTGAAGCTGACTTACTGGGTTACACACAAGGAATTTTCCCTGCTTGTGTTAAGCCATAATGGTGGTGTGAGCCTCCATCTTCAGTCTGTTGGGCCAAGACCAGAGGGAAGAGCTGCTATGCAAGTCTCATTGAGACAGCACGTCTTTTTCCGGGACTCTTCAGGGTGTCTTGATAGGAGATGGATCAGGATTCAATGTGCCTGGTAACAAGAGCACGAGGAGAAAATAGAATAAAAGTACTGGAGAGCTGTCAATGAGAAGGACTCATTTTCCATCATTTCAGAGTGGATATTCGATTGCTTTGAACTACAATGAGCTGTCCCAAATCCAAGCCTCTAGGTAGGCTAGGTCTATGAAATCACAAATGCAGGCTGAAGGCTGTGCTTGATCGTGGGAGGTGAAAGACTGGTGAACAGCTGAGAATACATACAAGGTACACGCAAGAAATGCTCCATGAAGCTGGCAGTGAAAATACAGCTTTACTTTAACATCAGGGGCATGGAGGGTGGGGGAAAGAATAAAAGAAAAGCCAACAGGCAAAAGATCACAGGATGATGCATATCTCCTTTTTTAATAGACTGCGGAAGCTGTGACAAACAAGTGGGCGGTGCGGTCGGCACAGGAAGTTTGCAGAAGTCTAGCAATGTCTAGTAGCTGTTGTGGTCTTGTAGCTTCTTCCAGCTCTTTTATGCTCAGTCTCATGTAATCTGCCGCTATACAGAATTAGACCATATACTGCTTGTGCAGTGTAAACCTCACTTCAAATGGCTGAAAGCTAAGAGGGCATACACAAGATGAATGAGCACTAAGGTAGACCTTGTTTTCTAGAATATATTTATCTTTTTCTGTGGTTTTTGTTTTTTTGTGTTTTGTTTGTTTCTTTGTTTGTTTGTTTTTTTAATGGAGAAGAAAGATTTCCCAGGAGGATTATTATTTATTATTAAAAACTTGGAGGTTTTGGCAACTGAGATGGCACATCTGGGATTTCTTGCTTATGAGGGATGTTAGAAGCAAGCTTGGGATGCAGTATGCTTATTAGCTTTTATTAAAATATGACCAAATAAACAATTAAGGTATATACATAACTTTTTTTTTTTTTTTTAAAGTTCAGCATTTACCTGTAAATGGTAGAATCACAGCATCCTTGAGGTTGGAAGTGACCATCAATGGAGACCCTAAAACCTCTCTGGGCAACCTATTCCAGTGTTCAGTCACCTTTGCAACAAAAACAATTTTTCCTTATGTTTAAATGGAATTTCCTGTATTTCAGTTTCTGCCCATTGCCTCTTGTCCATCCAGTGACCACCACTGAGAAGAGCTTTTCTTTGTTATTGTCCAGCAAATGTTTATTCACATTAATAAGATGACCCTGAGTCTTCTCTTCTCCATGCTGAGTAACCCAAGTGATCTCAGTTTTGTCTCATATGACAGATGCTCCAATCTCTTAATCATCATTGTGGTCCTTTGCTGGACTCACTCCAGTATATCCATGAGTCTCCCTAGTGCTGAATAGAAGAAAAGGATCAAATATATGATCATTGCTACCTCCGAGCTGTGTTTTCAGATTTTTTTTTGCATTTTTGGGAAGACAATTTCAGTTATCCTTTATTTCATGTTTTGCTGTTTCTTTTTCTTTTGAAAGCATAAGAAAAAAAAGATTGTCTGCATGTAAGCAGCTGTGGAAGGATATGGTAGGAAGAGAAGATTCACTCTAGTGTAGCAAATTTAAATCCCAGTCCTGGAGAGGAAGAAAGTCTATTTTTGTAGCATAAGGAGGATTTCAAGGTTGCCAAGATTTGGGGAACACTTATGTGTTTAAATATTTAAAATTTTACTTCTTCTAAAGGTAAAAAAAAAAAAAAAAGGGAAGGACAGTGGAAAAAACCTTAAGAATATGAAACTTTTTTAATAGGAAGTTTCAGAAGAAAGTTAAAATTAGAAAAAAAAATAATCATGGAATAAGAAAACGATGAAAATTTGGTGGCATGCGTTTTAAAAAATCTGTTTCCTTTTTACAACACAGAGTTGGATGGAATATCTGAATTTATTTTGAAGTTTGTTATTTTGGAGTCGTGAGTTACTCCCTGCTGAGTAAGGACTCAAAAAAGTTATGCGTGAATGTTGGAAATACTAAAACAATGTTCAATACTAAATACAGTTTAATGAAGAGCAAAATAGATTTTTATGTTAATTTCTGTTGATGTTATTTTCCCGGTGTAAAATTTTAGTACCGGGTAGACCAGAATTTGAACTATGTCACAGTGGAAATAAGTAACTACGCTGTCCACTAAAATAAGTTTATTTTACTTGCTGATATTAATCATTCAGACATTAAATCAAACATGCTACCTGCAATTCCTGTTAAGATAGCTGGCCTTTCTCTACTGTTAGAATTTCTGCAAAAATATCCCTAGGATCCTTTGGATCTTGTGTTGTCTTATCTTAATAGTAGTAATTAGAATATTAAAGAAATTCATTCTTAAATTTCACAGTTTGAAAATGAAAATACAAATTTATTTTGGTAACATATAGCAAGGAAAAAGGAAAGGAAGGCAAAATTGTGCCTTGATAAATTAGAAGCCTAATATTAAATGTCTTGGAAGAGAAATCAGAGTACAGCATCACAATACACAGAATTTTGTGTTAGCAAGTTATACACTTGCTTTCACAGTAAGAGTTTATGGCAGGTCCAAAGAGTTGGCCATCTGAGTAGGGAGGATGTTTTTTGGATGGAAATGGCATCATGGGGTAATGAGGTTTGCCTAAGGTCTCTGAAGAAGTTGGCAATAACCTCACCTTTGCTGAATGTTCATCCAGTTTCCCAGCTGCAAGACCATCTTTCATCTCAAGAATAAAGAAATTGTCTCTTTCCATAGAGAAAAAACAAAGACATATTCAAATGCAGGAGGGAAAATAAGGTCCTTTTTTTTTTTTTTTTGTATAAAAATAAGTTTTCTCCCCAGGATTAGCTGATCTCTGAACCTTCTTTTTTTTTTTTTTTTTGCCCACTGTATTTTTAAATTAAAATGTGGAGATTTAAAATTCATTGTAATATATGGGCTTGTATCTTCAGTGGAAGAGGAGACAGGTTCCATCCATAGAAATTGTTCTCTCTCAAGAACTAGAAAGACCCCATGCTTTCATGGTGAATGATAAACTTCAAAGTGTATGTCTGTTCTGCTGAGTGACTTCTGATTTCTTCAGTTTGGTCTCTTAATCTGTTTTTTACTGAATATTGATTTCAGTTCACTGCTTTTCTGGAAGTACTGTACCAAAGATTATCTTTCAATAGGCTCCAAGCATGAGTGGCTTAGTAAAAGTCTCTCATCTTATTAGAGGTTTATATTCTTACAGCAGGCTCTCTTTCTTTTATAACACATACATTTGTAGATATACCTGTCTGAAGTCTTAGCCTTTCTTAACTCTTTAGGTAACTGCTTGCAATGACATTGAAACCTGCACATTTTTTCAAGAGGAGATAGGGATAATATCTTTGTGCTCATATTTTGCTTCAAAATTTGTATGCAAGTTTTCATTAAGATGATGTCTATCAGAACATTTTTGGAAAAGATTTTATGTAATTCTTGTTTGAAATCTGCTGGGAAGGTTTGTTTTTTTGTTTTTTGGGGTTGTTTTTTTTCGGAATAAACTGGGGTGGTGGACAGTAGAAAATGAACTGAGTGGATTCAATTAACTAATCAGGCAGAGTGATGTGTGATTTAACAGATAGTGTCCAGGAAAGCTTTCCAATTCTTTAATTCTTTAATCACAGATTAATTAATTTTAGTTTACTTTGGTCTCTGATGTCATATTCAATTTTGTGTTAGCATGACTATATGATGACAAGTCCTAGACTGGTGACAGACAGGGACGCAACATCTCCAAATCAAATGACCAGCGATATGTATTTGTGCTAGGGGTGAGGGGAAAATCCCCAGGAGCACCAAGGTTCTTGGCATGCATTTTGCTGCCCAGGTCTGATTGTGATCTTCAAAACTTTCAACCAATTTACTAAGATTTGTCTACGTGGCTCAATGTATTATTACAGAGAGATGCCTGAGCTACCAGTGAATAAACTAATGCCAGGACTAGAAGTGCACTAGGTTAGCGCTATCCTTGTCAGATGGACTGTAGGAGAACAGAGTTAAATAACTTGGGTCAGTCTACACAGCTTTGCATTGTGCCTTGTTCATAGGTGTTCCTCTCTTCTTATATATGCCCAGTACCAGTCCCTCTTGGTGGGGTTGAAGATCTTGGTGCTTGAGCTGCTGTGATATTCCTCCTGCCTAGGTCTGCTGTAGGGTCTGGTCTTGTCCCTCTGAGCCTGCCTAAATACACTGCTGGAGTAAGCACTGCACACCCACCCCATATTGCAACCTTAGCCCCCTTCAACTTCAAAAAAGCTGCGAAGACTCAAAATTTCATCAAATCCGAGTGAAGTGGAACAGTGTCACTATGCAAGAGATTTTAAGTTTCCTTAAAGGCATCGAAGCATGCTTCCTTGGGACAGGGGAAAAACCTGAATTAGAACTCTTTGTTCCAGGAATGCTTTCCCTGTGTTTTATAGAAAAGGTCATCACTGGGCTTCCTGTGCAAAGATGCTTCTCTCTGGCTCCCAGGTGGTTTTGGCAATTCTGTAGCTTACCTGTACAAACAGGAAGGCTTGGTTCCATGACCTGTGACTTTTTCAGTCGCCGAACTCCCAGAACTCTAAGAAGCAGCAGTCTTCAACAGTGAAAAGGTGGATGTCATTGTGGGACAGCATTTCTGAGAACATCATTTAGATTGTAGGTTTCCAACTTGCCACATGGGCACTTGAGTCCCAGGGACAGACAAATTTATACACATCAGTTGTCATATCTGTCTCTCTGCTCAACCTGGAAGCTATTGAAAATCCTGCAAAGAAGTAATTTATAATCAGGAGACATTAGAAGTAATGTATAATTAGGAGGGAGTGGGATAAAGCATCTACACTAGTATTAGTCTGAGTAAGTAGTCTACATGTCTGGATGAGCATGCAGCCTTTACATTGCTCTTATTTCCATTTAGAAAAATGTTTAGAGCAGATGTGATGATTTCCTGTCTTGGTTTGAAATATTTGGTATTCTGATAGTCTTAAGAGAGCAAGAGCTACCGCAGTGTAACAACTGTACATCAAGAGACTTCAGAACACCAGTTGTCATGATTAGTAAATCTGATAGAGAAAAGCCAGTGGGGCACCTATGAAGAAGGTTGGATGTGATGTTAAAAAAGGTTACTACCTGTGTGCTGTGCACGGTGTCTTGGGCAAGTATTTCTGACCTAGAAATCCCGGGAGAAGTGTGGGTATTTTGCTTTGATTTACAGTTGCACAAGCTAAAAAGATCCCAAATGCTTGTGCAATGATACCTCTACTGAAAGACTGTGGAGGATATTAAATCAGATTAAATTTATATAGTTTTGCCTCTCAGCCTTTTGTTGAGTCAGAGACTGAATTCTAGTGACAATACAACTGTACAGCAATAGGCCCCCATTGCAATGTAACTGTCTTGAAAGCCTTTTGGGAATGGCCTATTAAGAAATAAGAATATACATTTCTTGAGAAGGAATAAAATGCAGTTTACTTGCTCGAAAACCCAACTGCTTAAAAAAAAAAGAAAAAAAAAAAAGAACACCTAGGGGTTTATTCAGAATTCATGCAGAACTCTAAATGGATTTGATCAAAGAAATAGCGGTTACTCTTCCTTCTCACAGCCCTCCTCCCCCATAGAATGAAGGCAAACAGTAGAGAGGAAAATCTTCATATTTAATTTGAAATTTATAAAGCCCTGACAAATCCATCTGCTTCTTTCTTTGTAGGAAAAAAACACATGCTAAAGATTCTGACTTCGTTAATCATTAAAAACCAGATTATCTGAATCCCACCACATCACAGGATGTAATACACAAAAGACTTCTACCTGTACTGTCTTATCTTAGTTAATATGCACATCTTTTGTGGAATTACACCAGACATTAGTTTTTACCTTTGCCAGTTTTGGTTATGTTCCTTCAATTATAATTTAATTTTATTTACCTTGTTTAATGGATTTTTTGAGGGGTTCTTTTTTGTTTTTTTAAACTTTCAGCATAAACTCTGATTGCCTTTTAAGAGCTTTTAGTAAGGCCCTCTATTAAAATCAGACACACAGTACCTGCATGAAATATGCCCATTGTATTAAGAGTCAATCTTGGTTCTTAAACTTTTCCATCAAGCCCCTAGTATTGATTCCAACTTCCTGAAAGATCATTGAACTCTTGTTTAGTTTAACAAAAATTATGACACAAAAATGTATCTGATATGGGAATTTAGAATGAGATTAACTCAGATTAAGCTGAGATTCTCACTCTGCTCCACTCTGAAAACACCGTGATTAAAAAAAAGGCAAACAACGGTGTGTTGTCTGATTTCAGATTTGGTGATTTCTCAGTTTGGGAGATGAACCATAAAATAGTTATGGTTGGTTTTGCCCACGGTTTTCTGGTTGGGAAAGTGGACGTTCCAGTAAGAAAACAAGGTACGTGGCTTCCTATCTCCTGTCCACTAACCTTACTCCAATATTGATCAAAGGAAAAAAAAAAATACAGTCATACCACAGGAGAGGAAAAAGAACGTGCTCCCAGACTTAATCGCTTGTGTTCTCCACACAGATCTCAGCATTTGGGCTAGAGCTGATTGGAAAATGCAAGTGGTATTCACAAACCCCATTGTCTGGAATCTTCATTAAATCAACCTTTTCTGTGCATGCCCTGGACAACATTTGTCTTATCCCTACAATTTCCTGCAAAGGCTCCTGTAAGATGTTCTTCCTACCTCATTGCTTTGATCATTTTACCCATTTGTCCCAGTTGTCCCTGAGTCCTCCTTTTCCACATCAAGCACAATCTGTTTGTTTAGGGTCCTTTCTGATTTATCTTCTCATTTCTTTTTAGTATGGTGTGACATAACAACTCTGGTCTAATTCATTTTCCTATTTCTTCTTTTTTAGTTCTTATACACAGACAATTTGCAAACAGAAAAGCCAAACCAGCAGAGAAAATGTACTCCAGACTCTTCACTCAGCTCTAAATCATCTCCAAGCTAATCCACATAGTGTTCGTACCTGTTCATTTTTTTGTCAACTAAGTCTTATTTAGTGAACATAATGTTCTAAGGGTTCAATATTTTAAAGAAGTTCAGATATTTTATGTTCTTGATCATGTTCCATATTCCCTATCCTCTGGATTGCTCATAAATCTAGGCTGGTTAGTTGCCATTTTCTCAGTGTTTCACTCCAGCACTTCCTGTAGCTTTTGTGGGACAAAACTGGATCGTTCATTGCCTTTCCAGGCCATTTGAATGTAACATCTGTCACTGAACATAAGACTGTTTACTGTCCTCAGCTGAATAAGACATTCATAACGGGGAGAAAAAAAAAAAAAAGGATTTTTTGAAGCTGGAGGAGTTTTTTTAAATTAATCACATTGATCATAGAGTTGGTTTTGATTTCCTGATGGACTGAACCTGCCTTGGGAGTAATAACATCAGCTATTTCCCCTTTACTTCTGCTCTTTGGAGGGAGAAGGCAGGGGAGGAGGGGGAAATAATAGCCTTAAGTCACGCCTGCCTCTGACAACAGTATGGAAAAAAGGAACAGTGAATGAAAATGCTTTATCACCCTTCATAAAGAGAACAGGGAATTTACTGAAATGCTACTCCAGCTCTTCTCCATGCTGCCCAGTGATATGTGGGGATATATATGCTGCATCTGAGAAGATAGTCAGTTGACTGTTTCCAGCCTCCATAGCTTTTGAGGCTCCATTCATGAATGTTTTTCTTCGTTTCATATATCCATGGGATGTAGGGCAGGTAGAGATTTCTGGGGATGTTGCACCAAACCCTCTTCTTTCACAGGCAAACATAAAATTAGCAAACTCCATTCTGAAATTAGTGAGACTTTTTATCCATGCCACATCAAATTGTAAAAGTCCTTTCACTCCACACTCAAATCTATTATCTTTTAGGTTTCATTTCAACCTGCTTTTAATGCCATTTATTTTGTTTAAAGGCAAAATTTTTTATACTCGAATATAGCAATACAGCTCTCTAGCACAGTTAATAGATGATATGACTACCTTGGTGGTCACAACTGCTTTTAAACTCCGTTTTAAATATTTTATTTTCTAAACCCCCTACTTAAATGATGTCCAAATTGTGCTTGAAGAAACTTGACATTCCCAGATTTGTATGTAATGAAAATGGTATTGTAGTCTTCTAATGTGATCTTTTTCATATCATAACAGCTAAATCACACCCATATGAGAGTACTAGGAGGAATTATCATTCTTGCTGCCCAGAATCTGACCTTTCTCCTGGCACAGCTGTCTGTTATGTCTAAAACATATTCAGGCAATCTGGTTTCCATATGAAACAAGCAGTCTTTGGTTTCTTCTCAAATACTCTTTTTGTTGAGTTTTTAATAGCTAAAGTTCCAGAGATTTCATGATCACTTTGAAGAGTTTAGTCTGCAGACTAACAGCCATTTGATTTTGAGCCCAAAATTGTCTTTATTGAATTTCCAGCTGTTTTTTTTTTGGTTTGTTTTGTGTTGTTTTTAATGAGGTCTGCCTTAAAAATCAGAAATCCCTTCTTTTCTTGGTGATTAGTTTTCAGATATACAGAGATAGTTATCTTCTCTCCCCAGCCATCATTCAACCATGCTGTACTTAATTAGTTCTTTTAATCTTTTCTAAAAATGCATCATTTGATTAAGAGCTAGCAAGACATTATTATAGATGTACTTTCATTTTAAATCTGCAGAGCTATGTCATGTCCTGGAAAAGCACATGTCAAAGTAGCCTTAAACATTTTCCTTGCCAAACTTTAAACGGGCAATTGGTCCTGCAGGCAAGAGAAGAGGTTGTGCATAATGATAGTTAAGCTGGAATCACTGTTTTCATTCAGTTTAGGTATCCTCCCTGCCTTGTCCTATAGCTGAATAGAGAATCTGGGCAAAGAGAATGAACACTAATAAGGTGCTTTGTCTCCTTTTCTGCTTGGGGAAAATGAACATACCACCGGACTTGGTGGTATTTATGCTATGAAGTTTAAGGCTGCCTGGGGTGCTTTTGCCCTAGACATTTCCTCACGCCTCGACAGAAATACACACAATGCAATGCTGCAGTTGTTTTCATGGAAGAGTTTAAAGTGAACTGCAAGACACGTGTGCAGTACTGTTCTGTCTCTGCGTTGGGCGGTGTTGTGGTCTAACACAGGCAGCTAAACACACAGCCGTTCGCTCGCTCCCCAGTGGGATGGAGGAGGCAATCAGGGAAAAAGAGCATTTTCTTTTCAACAATAGAATACGCAATAAATTGCTGTTTCTTATCCCAGTCACAAGGAATATATAGGGTGATAGTATAGCAGTTTTGGTGGGTTGTTATTCAGCATCATTAATCCAAATTTTTCTTGGTTAGTGTGTTTTAGTATTTTAAAGAGGAAGCTCCTCTGTTGGCTTCCTCAATTTTATTTTTTTTTTTGTCCTCAGGGAACTATCCAGTTTCTGTGTTTTTCTAGCCTGCTGCTTAGTGGAATGTAAGATTATAAAGTCTCTGTGGAAATTTTGCCTTGTTCGTTATTCATTATCCTTGCCACTGCTGATGGTGACAAATGTCATTACTTTAATGACCATCATTACCCATTGTCATAATTAAGGGAGATCATTTAATGAAACTGAATATAACATGGCTTAATGCATCAAATTAAGAAAAGATGTCATGACTAGGTACACAACATCACCCATCATTTTAAAAGATGAATCAATAAATTAAACAATTCCTCCTTATTAATATGATAACATTGTCCCTGTGAACCTTTAGAAAGACAATGAAAAAGGGTGCCACACAGAGATGGTTCTTTTCCCTTATTTTCTCCTGGTTCAGTGATAACATGGGAAGCTGGATTCCTCCACCACTTTCTGGGACTTAACCAAGAATATTTTGTGATTTCCATTTTATGCCTGGCTTGTATATGATGGCACCTCTCTGAATAGTCCATTAGGCATGTCATCCTCAAGTAGTTGCAGCTTAATATCGCTATAGCTAACAAATGTCTCCTTAATGTAAGTGACAAGCATGTGTACCTCTGCAACAGATGGGCATGAGCTCTGTGCCATGGATCACTGTGGGTGGTCTGGCATATGTTTCATAGGGCTGAAGCACTCTCTGTGACACTTTTTTTTTTTTTCTTTTTCTTTTCAGAAGCCATGCTATATGATGTGCCAGTGCTCCATGATGGGAATGTCAATGATCCTGTATAACAGAGAAAGTTAATTAAGGTCTAATCATGATGTCAGTTCCTTCAATGTCAACAAGTGGAGTCCACAACGGGGAAAGCTATTCCACTTTTACTGCGCAGATGTACTAGATGTGCAGGACACTCATTTGGGCTGTGTACTGATGGTCTAGCCACTCTTTGAGATCCTGTAGGCCATCTGTGCTTACACAGCAAAGAATACATGCTGATCATGGGAGTGTGGATTTCAGTTTGACGGTAGGATCAGCAAGAACAGAACATATGGTAAAAAAAGAGATTTAGAGACAGAATGGAAACAAAGGAAGAAATCAAATGGGAGGGGATTAAAAGACCCACTCAGTGTGGGTCAACATGTAAGGAGGAGCATTTGGCAGGCACGGGGGAAGGAGGTTTAGCCAAGGATGATGATGACTTTGTGGCAGATTAAGGAGCTCTAGAGTCACCTGTACAATCTACATCTTGTCTAAGCAATCAAGGACAAGTCACCACATCTCTTTGCAAAAAGAGAAGACCTTCCTTCTCAAAGTGCACAAGGTTCAGCCAGCAGAGAATACGTGATATTCAGATCTGGTTATCACAGATTGAGAAGGAGCAGGAGAAAAATGGGTAATAAGGAGCAATCAAAAAGATATACTCTAATACAGCTCCTGACAGAGGAATGCTTTTGCTCAGGACTAAAATAGTTATTAAAACAACTACATTGTAGGCAAGTCATGTAGATATTATATTGTAGATGTTAAGAAACTGGAAGTCTTCTAATAGGTACCAATGTTGTTTAGCTTCTGAATCCAATGAAATCAGACTAGTAGCAGAGCTGCAAGCTAATTGTCTACATTGCAATCACATCTACTGATAAAAGACAAAATATCCACAGGTCTGCCATTACGACTTAAGACTGAGCCTTAACACTAACAGTGAGGAATATACCAACATCTAAAGTATTAAAAATTATGCCCTTCAGGACTGAAAAATTCTGAACAGTATATTTTTTTTTTTTTTCCAGGACATGCAGTCATTTCTTAAAAATGTATTAGGGGTTGTCAGTAAATCAATGGACAGTTAGCCCTACTGATTGGGATTGATAAACTGTAAGAAGTGTTGCAATCTCTAAGGATTTTTTTCTTCCACCCTCTTAGTAATAGGAACAACTCTCTGAGAACACTTTCAGCCTCAAGACAGAATACGTAATTTTCTTCGTGGGGTACATCTATCACAATAG
>NW_010117796.1:100169-162814 GCF_000699245.1 Pterocles gutturalis
GGAAATAAATAAAATAAAATAAAATAAAATAAAAAAAAGAGACAAACCACACATTCTACCTTCCCTTTACAACCTTTAAATCTCAGCTTTCACTATAACTTAAATCAGAAACCTGCATAATGGGCAATCTGTGTCCAGGCATTTTGCGCATCTCATTGATTCCCAGTCCATGCTAAAGCATGACAAAGTGTGTGCATTGTTGGTACCCAACATGAAACTATGAATCTCATTTGGAAAAAAGAAAAAAAAAACTGAAAAAAACAACCAACCAAAAAAAGACAACCCCCCAAAAGTATTTATTTCTCAAAAAAACAATCCCTCATTTTCACTGTCCTCTTTCTGAAACTGAGGAATAGATTAAAGCACAGCCATCAGATTTAGAGTTAGCCGTAGCCGGTTCTGAGTTATGCACTGTTCACACCTAAAACAGCTCAAGGAAGCAAGAAGCACTAGATCAAAACATCTCCATTTTTCTTCACTTTGGTTCAATTCATGAATATATACTCTTTGTTGAATTAATTTATCTGTCCAAAGAACAGCTTAGGGAAAAAACAACTAAAACCAGAAAAATCCCCCACCATTGATGATCAATGAAAAATTCCCTTTGGGGACTATATATATATATTGCATGCTTGAAAATGTTTTTAGTATTTTTACCATGACTGAGGGTGAGTCCTGTTGTTAATGTTACACTTCCAGTTATAGACATGGGCATCAGTGCTATGTATCTGCAAATTCACTAAGAGGCTGTCCCTTTCCCAAATCGCTACTGTCTTACTAAATAAAGCAGGGCAACAGTGATGGAAAAATAAGGGTCTAAAATTTACTCATGTCTCCGTCACATTTGGAACCAGATACCAAGAAGTCATGTTTAACTTTCTGTTGTCCACAGTGTACCATATTCCATCTTCCTCAGCAGAATTTTCCATTCTTTGACTTTTTAGCACCTTAACATCAAGGCAAGTTTTTCAGACAAATTCTGCTCAGTTACACTGAGAAAATACAAAAGAACTTCAACCAAATCAGTGGAAATATTCTAAAGTTATCCCAGTTTTATTCCATTTCAGTGCACTTAATCATTTCACTTGCAGATTTTGTTCAGGAGACTCCTTGATAAAAAAAATACCCTGTGACACTGAAAATTCAGTCAACTTCTGCACTGAAATGAGAGTTGAAATCAATCAAATTTGCAACTGCAGATTAGTAGAAAATTGGGGTGTAAGTGGCTCTGGATACTTATTTTTCAGCAAGATTCTCAGGATTATCTGAATTTAACTTCACAGCAAACTCTGTCATTGTTTCTGTGCATCGGTATTGAAGAATAATATGTAACACGAGACATTTGACGAGATGGGGTATAGACCCCTTTGGTTCCAAGAACTGTAAGGTTTAACTGATTATGTATAATAGAGAAGGGGTAGCAAGAAAGAAAATCATAAATGTGCCTTCTCAGAGCTGCCAGGGTGCCTCTGAGTACTCACTGCTATACACGACTTAAGACATTTTTACTCAGAACTGAAGGGAAGATGTTAGATTTGTGAAAATCTCTTCCTAGCTCTAGTGCTGAGTTGGCTTTTAATTTCAGCGTACCACTCTTTAAAGTGGCAACTCATGACAATTTGCCTCTCAGGAGTGCTTTGAGATTTCATAAATATTTTTAAGCATTTGGAAAACTTTGGATGAAGTGTGTGATAAAGTGAAAATGAAAAACAGAGTTCAAGTGTGCTTCATTGGTGATGTTTGGTTTTTTGACTGCACTTTAGCTTAGTCTGTGTAGTCTTCCACCTGGTTTGTGTACTGGTACAGAATTCAAATGTGTTGCACATCTGATGGTATGAAATGCCACTGTGGTAAATAGAAAAAACAGAAATTCACTTATCTGGTGTATAGGGAAAATGATTATCTGTTACATATTCTATAGCAGAAGTTGTAAACTGCATTTCTTCATCTTTACCTTCATCTCCACCACCTCAAATAAGGTGTTAAGGAGTTACTCCATGCCAGCCCACTAGCACATGGAGTGAGCTGGGACACAGGAAAGTGGGCTCCTTTACTTGTGGTTACTACCTAGATCACTATATTTACTAGTGTCTAACCTGAGTAGCCTTTGGAATATGCTTCATGATCCTGCCTTTCAATTCCTCTTACATTAATGGAGACAAGATTCCACTAAGCTTTGCTGGGGAATTTTGTTTGCTTTGTTTGGGTTGGTTTGTGGGGATTGTATATTTAGAAGTCCAAGCTTTATATTTTTCCTAAATGGTGTGTTTCATGACAAAGCAATGGTGGTCTTGTGTACATCAAGATGTTGCCTCAAGACAGAAAAGTTCTCCTGGTCTTTCCTGGTTTCCTCATAACAACTGTAGGAAAGTGTTAATTAGTCAACCCAGGTGGTAGGAAAAATATGTCTGCTAGCCTGGAATATTTCCTTTTTTCCTGAGTTATGGTCCAAATTTTATATATACATGCATCTACATTAATGTTCACATCAGTTTAATTTTTAATGCCTGGCGGCTTCAGATGTATTCTCTCAGTTTTGCTGTTCAGGTATTTATAGTCCTGTGGGTATAAGGAACCTACCTGAGAAGGTAACCCCAACATTTGTACCTTGATACATCTATCTGCAGATTTGTGGGTGTTTTGCTTTGAAGTTCTTGCATGTGTTCTCCTCCTGGCCTTTTTTTTTTTTTTTTAATCTCTTTTCCCTGCTTGAATTGCTTACCTTGATGCCAACTTTGTGATATAATTTATCTTTAGCTCCAGAGGAATTTATTCTTGAGTTCTAAGAGTGTGATCTCTGAACACTCTGAATGGCAGACCTGAGGAATGCGGTTAGAGTGGGTCTGTCACTAAAAGTGAAATTGTGAACAATAGATTCCTCTTAGCACTTTAGAGTGAGATCCATGTCCAGTGATATTTGTGTTTGAACTGTGACTGTGAACTGATCATTAGAATACTGATTTCCTCTCAAAGGAGGTGCTTCACATTTATAAGCTGATATTCTCTTTCCGAGGGTTTAAAATTTCAAGAGTGACGACCTGTATCAGACGAAATATTTTTGGAGGCTACTAGCTTTATTGTGACCCCATCCCTTTAAAATACTCTGCAGTTTCTTTCACCTTTTACACAGCTGTTTAGTTCTTTTTCAGATAATAGCACATTTTATATTTTTTTTAAGTTGTTGATACTTAGGACAATTCAGTTTAGCATGGCATAAGGTGTGTTAAAATTTGGCTTGACGCTGGACCTCACAAGGTAATTTTAAAGAAAGGGATGTACTACTGTGTATTAGTGATGGTCTGTTCATTGCGTTCGTCCAGTGACTACTTACAAATACAATTCTATCTATATCTTTTATGATAGTATAACCTGAAATCATAGCTTGTGTGGTATCCATACATTATATAAGTACAGGTTTGGAGATTTCATGAAGGAGACACAGAAGTTGCTCAAAAGCTTGGAGATTTTTACAAAGATCAGTATAACCAGCTATATAAGACATAGCACAAGTGAGAAAGTCTCTGATGCTGGAGGAGTCTTTGAACTAACAGAAGCATATTAATATCCATAGCTCAAAGGTAGAAGCTGGATAAGCCACAGGGAGGACCCAACATGGTTTTTGAACAGTCAGAGAAAAAATAATACACTTTCAGTCCATGTTCATTCTGAATCAAGACCAGGTGACTTGATTCTGCCATTCAGCTATGACTTATTTGGGTTGGTGCTGAAGCTGGATAGACTCTGAGCCTGAGTCTGAGTCTGCTACTCAGACTTATTAACTGTTGACTGTCTACTTGGAACTCCTGCCTAAAGAGAAGACCAAATATATTATCTAGTGTGTTCATAAAATGAATCAATCTGATTTTTAATAGGTTTTTATCAACACAACTTCTTCAAAGATTTTGCACAGATTTGACAAGATTGAAGACTTAAATTACTACTTTTTAAACCAATTTCAATAAGAAACCTTGCTTATTAGAAAGGCTTTCCGTTCATGACAGGAACTTCCATGTTGTGTAATTTCAAAGCAGGTAACAGAGATTCCTTTGTTTGTTTGTTGAAGCTGGTACCAAACTTTAAAATAACAGTTGCAGCAGCAATACAATGCAACCCAGCACACAAAAGGGTGTTTTTCATTCTTTGTGAAAGATTTCGTAACATATAGTAGATCTTAGGTTTTGCATATGCCATTAATGAACCTCCTTCAGGTATGAAGCACCGCACTTGTACTAAAAAGCATTTTCTGTTACAGTTTGGCGATCGTGACGGTGACTCATTCTAGATGGATGAAGTTTGTGAGCACTGTGATTCTCATGATCCCTCATCTACGTGACATTTCATTATTTTATGGAACCCAACCAAGTGTCTAGAGCACAGCAGCACCTGAATGTCTGTATTGTTCTCAGATACTCACAGATTTACAGACACTTAGGTACATTTTACAGTCCTGCTTCCGCTCTGGATTTGTGGGAGGACTAAAGAAAATGCCAAAACCATCTCACCTTCACACAGAACCACACTCCACTGTTTCTGTAGAACAAACCTCTTGCATATGTTTCTTATAGGATTTTACTTCTTCACTCATAATCCATATTTATTTTAAAACACTGCTTTCATTTCTGTCCTGGTGCTAGATGCCATTCAGGATTTCAGCATTTTAAACTGTTGGGATGATAAATAGAGCTGAGCAGGGGGGCTAATACTAGTTTTTTTTTTACACTGGTTTTGTGGTCTCCAGGTAATTACACACCTGGCTGAAACCAGTTGGCTTGGAAATAAACTCTCAGGAGCTATATGATTGGAGCACCTCCCTTACGAGGACAGGCTGAGGGAGTTGGGGTTGTTCAGCCTGGAGAAGAGAAGGCTCCAGGGTAATCTTATAGCAGCCTTTCAGTACCTGAAGGGGGCCAAAAGATAGATGGGGAGGGACTTTTTAAAAGGTCATAGGACGAGGGGTAATGGATTTAAACTGGAAGAGGGCAGATTTAGATTAGATGTTAGAAATAATTCTTTACTGTGAGGGTGGTGAGGCAGTGGCCCAGGTTTCCCAGAGAAGCTGTGGATGCCCCATCCCTGGAGGGGTTCAAGGCCAGGCTGGATGAGGCTTTGAGCAACCTGGGCTGGTGGGAGGTGTCCCTGCCCATGGCAGGGGGGTTGGAACTCGATGGGCTTCAAGGTCTCTTCCAACCCAAACCATTCTACGATTCTATGATTCCATGCTCTGATACATTTTACCATTCCAGCTTTTTGATTATTACCAAATCATGTTTTGCTCACTAAGGCTTACACTATTCCATGAAAGTTTGAACCGATGAGCTACGATCAGGTGCAGCCCTGCTAGGAGCCAGTGGGGACCTCACAGAAGGTCAGGGTACATGTTTATGGTCACTTAACACTCAGAGTGAAATGGATGTCTATCAGCTCATAGACTCTGATGGATTTCTCAGAAATGTGAGAAAAGCATTTGAAGGTTATTTTCCTATTGTGAGAGAGGCAAGCAGGTACAAAAATATCACAGTGCAAAATACATGATTTCGAGCTGAGCTTAGTTGGTTAACTATGGTAAAATCCAATTTTTTTTCTTCCAGATTTTCATAATTTTAACATTTTCCTCATTAAAACATAGTTTAAAAGTACAAAATATTTTCAGCTTTTCTCAGTTCACTCTGATAACAATAGCTCTAACATTTAAAGTAGAATAGTGTTGCTTCCCATTGAACTCTGTTCCCGTTGCATGCACCAAATGTAGAAATTAAACTTACTTAAAAAGGAAAGTTCACCTGAAAGTTTTAGCTTAGACCAAATAAATAATTGGACCAAAAATTATAACCAAGTCTGAAACAGCACTGCCTTATGCCTGTTACAAGGAACTACTACCTGAGAAGCTTAGTGTAGCTTTAAAAGGGAAAATAAAGACAGCATGGTCCATAAGTTACAATATAGCATACACTACAAGGCAGGACAAAAAATATTGCTGCATTAATGTCTAGTACTTCAAATACCATTTTCCTTCATTATTTTCCATTGCAAAGAAGCAGGGAAATAGCTCTTTCTTCTATCCTGTTTGTAAATCATGACAATTTAGTCATATCAGATGGGGTTCAGCTTCAAGATTTAGGTACTTAAACTGGTTGCCAATGTGGGCCCACCTACTGGTTTAGGCTGTCTAAGCTTGTATTATAGTAATGGGAGATCTAATCACCACAATCAGTGCAGGTATCCAAGTCTCTCACAACAGATGTACATTTGGTGAGCTCTGTAGCTTTCTAGATTCCACTGACTATATTGGTGGAGGACTTAATTCAGCTGTTCACACCTAGCATCATTAGAAATACCCTAAGATGTCCTAATCTCCAATTATTGGTCCAAAGGGACTCGTCTCTTTTCTAGATCTACCATCTCACCTGCCAACCCCACCGCAGAGCTAGGTCTGTGAGCTAAATCTCACCCTTCATTATCCTTAATTCAGTGTTTAGGTGTATCTTTCTGTTGCTGTACATTCGGGAACGTTGAAACTTCAGAAAACATATTTCAGATTGTGATACAACAAAGGAAAGAGAGGGTTAAAGGAAAGAGGTGTATGTTATTGCAAAACATTTCTTGTCTTTGTATAAATTAAGAAATAAAGTTGAGGTCATCATTAAATTATATCATGCTGCATGGAAAATCAAGGCAATGTTGAATGCAAAAGTATTATTGCTTACAGATATACAGTATTAAAGTGTCAATATTGCTGAATCCAAAAGGTTCAGAAAATCTGTAGTTTTTCTGGAAAATCAGACTGACAGTAATAAATAAATGCATAAAACATTCAAGCATTTAACTTTAGAAAGGAAGGTTAAGAGAGAACCTATTGATGTTCTATGTAAATTCATCCACGTGGAGAGCAGGCTTCTGAAAGTAAAGAGCACTTTAATCCATCAGAAAAAAAAAAGTGTAAGAAGCTGTAAAATGCACAATTTTAACAATTAGTATCATTAGTCATTACAACAACATCACTATCATTTATCTTCCTTGAATTGAAAATTAATGACTTTCTAAAAGACATTCTAGGTCAAGTACAAGTTTTTAATTTTGACGTGGGAATAGCTTGGAGAAAATTTCTAGTAAAATATTCAAAACGTTGAGTTAATGAAGTGGCTAAACTGTGATAATTTACAGATAAAAGATGAGAAAAGATACTTTTATTGTCAAATAGTCAGATGATCTCCTCTGCCTGGATCAGCGCACGATAGAAATAAGCATTTACTATATTTTTTGAGAACTAGACAAGATTTTACTTATTGCCAAGATCTATACTTTCTTTGTTTTCCTGAGTTTGGGGTTTTTAAATTATTTTTGTAATAAAAATGTTGATCTTCTATGTAGAATTTTAATTTGCTTGGAAAAAAATCTAAACAGTAGAACAGCCATTTAGTATATCAGTTAAAAGTCAATTGAGAACAAAACATAAGTGATCTTCTGTGTAGAATTTTAATTTGTTTGGAAAAAATCTAAACAGTAGAACAGCCATTTAGTATATCAGTTAAAAGTCAATTGAGAACAAAACATAAGCAGTGACTTACCCACTTATCAGACCTGGAATTGCATGTAGAGTCAATAATTATACATATTTCTGACTTTGAAACAATTTTGGGTTAAAAATAAGAAAGGAAGAGACTTACTATAACAGAGTACTTTTGCTATTTGCATACACATACATACATTGAACACCAACGTATTACTTTGTGTATTAGCAATAACAACAGCTAGTTTACTATTTTAACTTGTTGCTTTATAAAGTCCCAGTCAATTTGTACATTAAGAAATTGTAAGACTTGCCTCAAAGTTGTATGGGCTGGGAGACTATTCCTATCAATTTTCACCTTCCACTTTGTAATTCAGTGCAGGAAAAATGCACGAAGGAAAGAATTAAGTAATGGACTTTGTCTGTTTTTTAATTCCCAAGTACAATAAATCATATATAGTGAAGCCTCTTAAGAGATAATTAAAATTGGAATTAAGAAATATGAAGTGCCACTTTGGAGAAGAAATGAGACTAGTTGGAAAAATGGTGATTCATTAGTGTGACCCATAAGAGAAAGGAGAAAAAAGAGGGAAAAAAAATTCTCAACACCTTCCTCTGATATGAGACTTATAAGAAATCTACTGAATGGTGGTTTGTGGGACAGATGGATGGAATTCACTTACTATATTGCTGGCAACTATTAAATGTCACAGACATATATAATTAGGACATATTTATTTTCCCTCCTGCTATCTCTCCTTCATTCATAAGCTCCAGCCCACCTCCGGTTTTGGCTATTTGAAACTGCAATCCTTAAAACCCTTCCATTCAGCTGCCCCTTTACCCTAGATGCTCTGAAACTCTAGTTTTCAATGTTATTTTTCCATGAACCTGCAGTCCTGCTAGCACCTGAAGTTCTGCTTTTTGGCATGACCAGACTCACAAAGCTCTGATGTCATCGGCAACCTAGATGCATACATCACACCTCTTGGATACTATCCTCCTTTAGAAAATATTGCTGCTGGCATTATTTTGCCTTTTGTGTTTGAGTGTGGCTTAAAGAGAAACATTGGGTCAACACTCATAAAAACATTTAAATACTGGCTGCAGAGAATATAGTCTCTCTTTGCTAAACCTATACCTGCTACTATCTTCCTTCTCACCCTTTATTTTTCTTGAGAACTCAGTAGGATATATTTAAACCTTATTAGGATCCACATATTAGACCTTTGTTCATGTCACTACAGGGATTAGTTGGCTGAGACAGTGGCCAACAGAGAAAGTACACGTTCATCACCCAAGGGTGAGAGCTCTTGCTTCTCCGGAGCATAGTGGGTGGAGACCTTAACCCCATAGGTTATTTTAGCAGATTAAAGAGGAAACCTGGCATTCACTCAGACTTGACTTATTCCATGAGAGGTGGAATAGCTTCAATAAGAAGGGTGGGAAGACTCTCATTCCCTATACAACAGTTGCAAGCTACTCATTAAGCTTTTATTTAAAATGAGATTTTTCTCACCTTTTCCTTAAAAGAAAGGCATGTCTGCTGCTGTGATATTGAACAAAATATCACAAAGGCCTACCTTTAGTAAAAGGGTTTGGGCTGTTGGTGCCTAGTGATAAAAAATTACTCTATTTGAATACTTAAATTCTGCAGTGTGGTTAAATTTAAAAGGCACCCTATTTCCAGTGAAGGACCTAAAGTAACCCAGTCATAGAGCTGGCAGGCAAGGAACTAGACAGAAAAGCTTATGCTGTAATGAACCATAACTTGTATTGTCTGACTGTTTTTATATAGCCAGAGCATGGCTCTCTAGAAACCTAGAAAAAGCAAAACCAAAAACAATCCAAGGAAAAGGAGTAGTTGATATGACAGTCAAAACCACAAGAAGTAAGAAAATAAGATTGATAAGGGTGAAGTTGAAAGTGCCTCTATTCTGACTGAGAAATTTGTTCCACAGTCGCAATTAGGATTTGATAACAAATTAATAACTACAGAGGAAAATTAAGAAGGAAAGAGAAGGAAGCAGGTTCTGACCTAATAACATCAAGAAACAACACAAGAGCTCACAGTCCCTTGAGGTGATGCATAACATTTGAAGTATCTCACTTAATTACAGCTCTGTTAATTTGTACTAGTTGCTAAATGAATGTACTGTATCCTGCAGTCTTTGATAATGAAATACTGGTGAAATAGCATGTTACTCCACCTGTGCTTTAGAGTCTCAGAGTAAGCTGGAGCACGTATCTGCCCACAACTCTTGACAGTGCCCTGTTTGCTTTTCTTTAAGCTCTCCTTGGTGAACACATCAAAAGACATCTCAGTTGACAGCCCAAGCAGATTCCTCATGCGGGCAATGAAGGTGAAGTCCCCTAAAATTAGGTGTTCTAATGTTGAGCATGAAGGTACATAAATCCTTGCCTGCATGGGCAATGAAGGTGAAGTCCCCTAAAATGAGGTGTTCTAATGTTAAGCATGAAGGTACATAAATCCTTGCCTGCATTGGAGATTTCATTCTCCAAGACAAGAACCATCTTGCAGTACTTGTGTACTGCTTTTGGAGTTCCATTGAATACACCCTGGAGTCACACTTGGTAGCAGAATTTGATTGCTGGTAGCGTAGGCGTAACGGTAGGAGTTATGAAAGGGAAAGTGCAATTAGGTCATGGAACAGAATTGTTCCCACTGCTCTCTCCTCATTTAAAACCAGATTCATTTAAGATGAAGATATGCCTCATTGTTCTTCAGATAGTCTCAAGAGGGTCTGGCAGCTGGACCAAGCAGAAATTCACCCTGATGGTAAAGCAGTGATCAAGGCACTCTGGAATGGCTGCCTGCTTAGGGAATGCATTTCTACAAACCATTCTGCGTGAATTTTATAATAGAATAAATGTGTTGGCAACTGAAAACTGGAAGTTTTTTACTGGAAATTATTTTTGCAAACTGTACTTATCCAGTGGCAATAATACATTTTAACATCTGCTGTTACCTTGCTGAAGCGTATGGATTTGGCTGTTACTCGGAACTTAAGAAGCCCAGTGCCTTCATCAGCTGCTTTCCAAATCACTGTATCGTATGAGGAATTCCTCAGGGAATCGAAGCCATGGTATGTCATAATGCATTTAGCAAATGACAAATGCAAACAAATTGAAATATAAATGCAGGGAAGGGAAACATATATCTCCTGGGCTGGATACTTAGACTGTGAAAGCAGTCTAAAATTCAAATAAAGACCTAGAAAGTATCCAGTATAAAGGAAAAAAAAAAAAATCTGTCTATGAAAGCAGATGGACTAGATGGTTATAAAATATGTACAGAAATGGGCTAGATTCATCAATATGCTCCAACTGGCTTACTATGATGGTAAAAAGCAGCAATAACAGTCAAATCAAGCTTATGGCTGATTTGCATTATTTGACTGAGTCAAAGCATCTAAAGCAGAACAGCATTCCTAACAGTTTGTGTCCATGTAAATAGTGACTTGCTCCTTGTGTTGTATTGTTCATCACAAAAGTTCCAGAGTTTTGCTCTTTTATAAATTATGCTCAATAACAGTGAACAAAGGCAAACAAGTTTAATTCTTAAGGTAATGATTTCAACTCTTATCTAAGGTGAAACCCAAGAGATTATCCTGAATTTTCAACTTAGATGCACCCCACTGGTGCCCTAGTGCCACATTAAGATGAATCTTAGGAGCCGGTGTTTTGTTGTAAGAGAGTCTCAGTGCTCATGTTCTTGCATCTTAGTGCTGTCACTTGTTGGGCTGTTTCTTACATTTTTTTTATTTTAGAACAGTCTGTCTTCTGTTATCTTCACCTCTCCTATGCTTCATCAGCCATTTTTAATAGATATATCAACAAGCAGTGCTAATTTCATCCAGAGCCTTTATCACATCCTCCATGGAGTGTTAGCTCTTGTTTTACATTTCTTCCACTTGCTGCAGCCTTCAATATCGTTTATGTTATCACTGAGTTGCTTAAATGCAGCCAACACATTCTTCATTACAAAGTCATCTTCTCCTCATGTCCTTGCTTGCCAGCTCTCTGCCTGGACTCTTTTGGGACCTGCAAACTATCTGATTGACAAAGACTCCTCCCGCTGGTTATACAAAGAGTCTCTGCAATACTTTTGAGGAATATCATCTACAATAACTTTTTACAAACAATTCATGGGTGGTGTAGAATGCATTGTTTTAGCTTTCTGTCTTCTGTTGCCTGTCTGTCTTGTATTAACTTCAAACTTCAGCTTCCAAGCCATCTTAGCACTTTGCTCATTGCAGCAATTATGATATCCTGCAGCCACAAAGAGGCTGCTTTGGAGGTCTTTTCAAGAGAGAGGGAAGGAACATTGTCCTCTAAACCTTGACAAATTCAGTTTCTTCTTTTATGACCAGTCCTGTTGGTTTGGAAGAGTGTCATCAGAGGTATAGAAAGTCCAAAGCGGTGAAAAAAAATTGGATCCAACCTGCTCAGTTTGCTCAGTGTGGTTGGGCTGGTCTCTCTTGGAGAAGTACCTTCTGAATTATTCTGGGAGAAAAATCTATGACAGCTATGACTGTGCTTAAATATATAACAACCCAGGCAGAACAAATGGGTTTCATTACAGAAACTCCTAAAAGTAACAGGATACAAGTCTGCATATGAATTACGAAATAATGACATATGTAATAATAAAAGTTTACTGCTGTAATGCAAGGGTAGGTGTGAAATAGTAGCTGAGCGTATTATGCACACACTAATAGGAGAAGAGTGTGGCTATGGCTCTAAATACAAGCTGAAGTAGCTTGCGAATATTTGCCCATAATCAAAGGTTTATGGCAGCATTTCATAAAAAGTGTTGCGTTTGTCCTTCTAAACAGGGCATGTAACTGATTATCTTCTTATGAATGTCAATTCCCTGAAGAGCCACAGTTGCTGTTGATTTATGAAGACTGACTTGATTTCCTTCGTATAAGCAATTAGGAAACTGTTTGGGGATTACTGAATTTATATTTGACAGTTTATATTTCCAAACATCAGTCTTTTCTTGAAAGATACCAATATGTTGTAACTGTTTTAACTGACTGTAACTGTTGGAACTGACCTTTCACTCTTCCAATTCTCTCCCTCATCACACTGATGGGGAGTGAGCGAGTGGCTGTTGAAATAGGCAAATAAGTGTGAAATCACCTGAAATTAGTGCCTTTTTGAATATCCCACTGTATTTTTTGGAGATCACATGCTTTAGCAATGGAAATGGAATCCTACAAGTCATTTAAAAAAATTACAAAGAAAAGTATTTTAATGAAACTTCTAGAAAGTTGTGAATAGTATCAAATCAAAGTCAAGTTTATCTATCAGTCTTCAGAGACAGCAGGGAGGCAAAAAAATAAAGACCCTATCTCATAGGTATAGTTAGAGATTTAATCTAATTAGGAACAGACATTCTCAGCTTGGCAATAGGAATTAATGTCCAGGCGTGAAAAACTGTGTTGGGGAATGGTGCTTGATATGAACAAGGAGCAGAAGGCTAACCCCTAACTCTGTGCTTTGCACAAAAGGAGTTTTGGGACAACCTTTATTTTTCCAGCAGAAGCTCCAGGAAGCCAAAGCTTTTGAAAACATGAAGAAAATATTTATCTACTCATTCACAGTGGGTTCCTGGGGATCCACTTTAACATATCTTACCCAGCTAGCCAGCTACTCAAAGCAGCAAAGGTATGGATGGAGACCTCCTCCTCCTTTCTCATTTCCTGCTGCTAAATGTATAAGGTTACCAAATTTTGCAGAAATGTCTGCAAGATTACACAACAGTTGCAGGAAGACAAACACTGTTCCTTTACTCTTTACTTTCTTTTGTCCCTTCACATGAACCTGTTAGAGGACACCAATAGTCATGTACATGAAGCCCACAAACTCACTGACCTGATTGCCTTGTCCATCCTGAAGGTTATACTCTGTGGTATCACCAGGTCAGGTCCTGACTCAGTATGTCTTTGTTTCATGACTAATGTTTTCATCTCACTTCTGGGTGTTTGGCCTCTGGGCCCGAGTACTGATGCCTGTCAATGCTCTTGCAAAAGAAAAGACCGCAGGTCTGTCTCACACTTCCACGCTTTCTCTAGGCAATGCTTGCTCCAGACCTTCCCAGCACTGTCCGTACGTCCACGCACCAGTGCACACTTTTGCTCAGTGTAGGGAGACTTAAACTTGAAAGCACACATTGATGTGACAAGTCCTCTTGTAATATTAGCACCGAAGACATGGATTTGAATTTCAGCATATGCCAGGGAAAACCTAATTAATGAACACCAGGTGAATCAGAGTTGCAGGTTTACCCAGCTGGTATAAAGTATGTTGTGATCTTTTGTCATAGATCATGACTCTACCAGCAATTTGATGTCTTCAGAGATGCTTAATTCAGAGTGACAAGTGGCTATTGCAAAGAGAACCATGCAGTACATGCCTGAGCAATTCTTTATCTTGGAAATAATACCTAGGTTAGGTTAGAAATATAAATACTTTAATTCGTGATACAGTTTGTTCATTCTCTGGAAGCACTGAGTTTTGAAGAGAAGGTTAAAATCAAACTAGAAGATAAAATGCTTCAGTTACTTAATAACAAAGTGGTTATTGTGGTAACGGGCACTGGTCTCAATAAATGAACATTTTGCCAGAAACTGAGAAGCCAAGCTCTGCTATCACATTTTTTTTAAAGCATTTCTGTGATTTAGGGATCAAAATATTTAGCTTTGAAGTTGCCAGAGCTCCAAAGTAGTTCAGATGGGTTTGATAATGTGAGCATTCAAATTAACATGTTGGGTATGCTGGGTCGCACAATCTGATTGTGGGCAAGCAAATAAAGGAGGGTTAATGGTTAATCAGGTTGAACAAAGCTAAAAAAATTAACATCCACAGAAGAGCTTTTCACCAGAACAACAGGCACCTAATTACTGTGAAAGATAATGAGAAACAGAGTCCTAAATATAAACAGGTTTGTTTTTTTTTTACCCTGCTTATAGACAAACAAGCAAGGAACTTGTATTGTCCATGCCTGGTAAGAGTCAACAAGAGCTACATCATACGGAGTTAATGACAATTAATATGACAAAAAGCTGAATACAAGATGGCCCATATACTTTCACAAATATGGCAGAAATATGCTTCCAGAAGCTTATAATTTATCATATGATAAAATCATAACACCTGTACACAGACAGTCAATGACATTCACTCAGCATTTCCCCCATTCCTGACTTTCTATGGCTTTGCAAATATAGTAAAGCTTTTTGATACAACTATACAATAAATGAAGATCAGTATTGGGAAGATCACAGTTAGGAATGTTACTAATGTCTTTAATGAATATATTTAATGAATGCACAAATACATTAAAATGGATGTTGTTGGATAGTGTCCCAAACAGTTGAGAGATTTTTCATGTCATCCAGTGGTTTCTGAATTTGAAGAATTTTGAATGTAAACTATTTCTTAAGTAGCTCCAATTCCAAGGGAAAAGGCGCTTTTTTTTTCCATCTGTTTCACCTACACCAGAAATGTAAATGAAAAAAAGAGGGAAAAAAGGAATATAGAAATAACCACGTTACAACATATCATTATCGGTTTTTGCATAGGTTGTATTCTTATTCAGCCAAAAAGACTTTGATATGAAAACCTCTATCGACATTTATATTTTAAAAAAACATTTTTCTTGCCCAAGCTAGCAGCCCAAGTACTGCATTTCACAAGGATATCACACTAATGCATCTCGGTACACTGCAACATTAAATTCAGTTGCAGAACCAATGTGGATGATCCCTTCCCTTCCTAAATATCTTGGACAAAATCCTGATAGTGTGTCTAATAAAAAGTGAAAATATTCAGTCCCATTCATTTTGATACAGGTAAAAAAGTAAACATGCTATAACATTGTATTTTTTACTGTTTATGACTTATGCTGAAAATTCCCTCCTTTGTAGATAAGCTTGATTATCTCTTTTTTTTAATCAATGGCTCTTGTGACTTTAGAATGAGAATGGCTGTGTGTATGCACATTTTATATTTGGTGTGCAGTAATCAACTCCTGAACTGATGAGGGAAGGAGGATGCTTGTTTAGTCAGACTACTTGATTAACAGCTGGAACAGATTGCCTCCACTTTCTGCTTTGTCTCAAGTTTTTAGTGTGACTTTTGTCCAGTTTCTTCTGGCTGTACATGCCATGCTTCATCCTCTACATCGGCGAGTGTGGCTTGATTTCTTTCACCCTTTTTATGTCTTGCCTGTTTAAAATGCGATGTCTTGTTATAACATTTGCCACAACGAAGCTCCAGTGTTAGTTTCTATTGCAAGGTAAATGATAAATATTGTTTATCTGCTGTTGGAAATATAGAATAAAATAATGAATTAGGTGTACTTTCAAACCACTGCACTCTAGCTCCAACTATACTCCTATTTCACCTTTGTTTCCTCTTACAAATGCTTAAAAAGGTTTACCTTAGAGACTGACAGGATGAATAATATGGAGAATGGACTATTAGACAGAGCTTCAAATTAGGGATAGCACTGAGCATATTGAATTCTTTTCTTTTGTAAGAGCACATTAGTAAAGAGTCAATTATTAGCTCTGCTACTTGATTTATTCCAACATTTTGAATGTATTAGAGGTCAATGTATTTAAGGGGGTTTTTTTAATTATTATTTCAAGTGGAAATTGGGTTTTCAGTGGGTAAGTAGATTATAATAGATCCCAGCTCCTGGGCCCGTGCACTGGTATGTCAGTAAGATTTATTATAACTCATACCTTCAGAGAATAAGAATTACATGCAATTTTCTCTTTTAGTTAATGAGATTATATGCTGTTCAATAGGTATTTGCAGTGTGATTTGATAGTCAATTCTTACTGAGAGATCCAGGCTTTAGCTTTATCAGTATGGCTTCTTAATTTCTGACCATTTCTTTTTGTATCTTTTCAATTTAAAGTCACATTCACAGTTTAATATGCAAATTTATCATCAGGTTCAGTCATACTGCATCACTTATGAGAATATTAAGCTGTGCAGGTCCAGTGAAAGCTCATTGAACAGTTAAATGAAAGCAAAGCATTTGCAAAATAGGAGTTTTATTTGAGAGTTAAATGGGTGAATTATATGCCATAAAAGGGAGAGGAATGAGAAACCACCCCTCGCAGTGCTGGGACAGAAGCTCAGTGTGTAAATGATATCTAGAACATGTTACAGAATGTATTGTTTCTTAAATCAGACTTCTGTTACCTTAAAAGATTTTTAATCTCCTGGTTTCATTAGGGTGCTATGATGAAGAGAGGTGAAAATAATTTAATTTATTAACTGATTTACTATTTACTTAAAAACTGAACTGACATTTATTGAAATACCTAGAGGTTTTTTCCTTAATTTAAGCAAACACAAACCGAAGTAGTTGCAGTATTGTATCTGCCATCAGAAAATGATATGGCTGATGCAGGTACAAGAAGGGATCAGATTGTTCCTGTGTCTTGTTTAGGCATGAAATGCAGAGAACACAACAGCAAAGAAAAATTACAGAGTTTTTTTTCCACCTGTTAAGTTGCAAAGCAATGTTACTTTTCCTTTCCCACAAGTCTGAAAATCTTACTGCCATTGAGGACCCAAACAAAGTTGCTTTCTAACTTAGGTGCAAATAATCTTTTGACAGATAATGTCCCTTTAGGTGTACATGGTAAATCTCATTTGGATTCTTTTTGGGAAACAGAGTTTGCAAAATATTTCTGTGTTCCTACTTAGGCACGTCCGTGGAGTAGAGGATACAGAGAGAAGTAGAAAACTTTTTCTAAAAAGACCTATTCTTCCAGATGACCTAAGTTGGAAACACTGAAGTGCTGATTGGAAGATTTCAAAATCTTTTACTTACTGATTAGTTTTAACGTATAAAAAATCAATTTATTTTTCTTCACAGTCACAAAGGATTTTCAGAATATTGAAAAGATTGTTTTGAGAATCAGTACATTAATATAAATATTCTGACAATCCATAAGTGATTTTTTTAAAGTAAATATAGACCTGCAAGGTAGCAGATTTTTTTTTTTTTATCTTCGATTGACACAAAAATTCCAACATTAAATTCCAAAATTAAATAAAATCAGGCTTATCTCTTTTCCTGAATCAGAACCTGAATTCAAGAGAAAAATAAATTACTGCAAATTTATAGCAGAAAATAAATTCCTCATGGCAGATTTCATTGAATTTGTTCTCTAGAGACAGCAGTCCCAGATTGTCTCAATTTAGTAAGAAATTAGATTTTCCTTTGGAATTTCTGATTATACCTTTGTAATTTAACTTTAGCCCTAGAATAGAACTTAATTAAATGTAGGAATTTCAAAAGTCCACCTTTGTTATGAGGCTAAATTATAATTATCCTGCAGTTTCTTGAGGTAGTGCACTTTTCTGGACCAAGAATTCTCTGCAGGGAAGAAAGAAATCTCTTGATTCTGACAAAACAGACACAATAATGTTTCTCATGTTGAGTTTGAGCCCTACTAAAACTGTGGGCTAGATCCTCACCTGGTGCTATCTAGTATTAACTTCAAAGCAGAAAGAAATCTTAAATTACATCAGCTTGAGGGTCTTTCTTCAGGGTGAGAGTAGTACCTTATAAGCATCCAAGACACTTAAATTAAAATATTATAATGTGTGCAAATGGAAAATTCATCATGTAAGTGGGTTCTGCAAAAGAAAATGCAGGTTGCTACTTGACAATTCTACAAATAATTTAGGTAATTATTTATTGCTGGAGAAGTTAATGTCAAGATTGTTTGGTGAATAAAGTGGTTTCTTGTGTTGTTAGCGGCTTGTGTCACAGTTGTCAACTCAAAGTGCTGGGGTAATGGTGGTGTTCTTATTATCAATACTTATTATTTATTAAGACTGTCAGTGCAAGTGGTGCATAACAAATATAAGTCAAGGCAGGTCTTCCCCCAGAGTTGGATGAACTTATTAAACAAATCCTGCCTGAGCCAGAAATTCAAAAAGAGAAAAGAAAATGGAAAAAGAGAGGGAAGGCATAGCCTATATGATTGTTTATTCAGTCTAATTAGCATATATGGACAGGTGAAGAACTTATATCTGGGGCTGATATCATCACAAGTGATGAAGAGGAGAGATGAAGGAACAAAGATGATAAACCAGGGTGCTGAAGGTTCTTTACTGTGTCCTGAATTGGCTGATGAATTCCTCATTAGCTATAAATAGTGTTGCTTCAGTTTGTAGGAACAGAAAAAAATAAAAATACTTCCACTGGTGTCTGATGGAAAACAGAATAAGAACCATAATTCATTTATGTATTGTGGTGATTTAGCTTTCTTATTGCTGTATTTCCTACAGATAATATTAAGACTGAACTCTTGGATTCATCAGCTGAAAGCTTTTGGGAACCAAGTTCCCCAGAAGCATTGTTTGGGGTAATCACCAGACTCTGTTGTCAGAACTCTTTCATAACGAATTCCTGTGCTCCACATAATTTTGAGTTGATTTTCATGGCAAAATTATTCTCAAAGACTGCGAAATGAAAATCTTATTTTTATTCTGAAATAATTTATGAATGATGGTGGCTTTATTAAGTAGGTTTAATGCAAATTAATTAAAACCAAGTATTTTTGAACTTGTATGACTGCATAATGCCATGTATGTGCAATTCCCCAATAGCATCGCTTGGCATATTCCCTATGAAGATAAATCTTGTGTATAGAAGTGAGACAGGCCATCAGATCAATTATAATTATTAGCAGGATCTTTTATTCATTATCTTGGAAAAAAAAATGCCAGTCATTTAGAGTAGAATTATTTCTAAATGCATTGTGGTCTGAAAATTGGACTCCACTTCTTTCAGAGAGGTGGCTAGATGCTGCCAGAATTCCTGGTGTTTAGAGAAAGCAGATTTTTTTAAGGGAGGGCTGGCCACAGCATATTTGAAGGTGATGATTGTGAGTTTCTTTTCAAAAGGCCCCAGGGAAGCTCCTAAAAGGACTTTAAATAATTCACATGGCAAAAAATGCACCCAGAGAGCTTAAAGTCAATAAAGCCTCTAGCTCTTTATAGGACTTTATGACTAAGTCTTAGTGTATTAATTCAAGCTCTCAGAGGCAAAGGCACCATATTCTCAATCTGCTTGGGTGCAAATGTGAGATACCATATGGGACTTAGCCCCAAGAGGGAGGACACAATAAACCCACAGCCAGAAAGCTTAAATAAGAGGCGGGATTGGTTTCTTTAGCATAAATAACACTTTTGCTGCCCTGCATTTCATGAGCCTACATTTCTGGTGTGAATAATTTTGAGTAGAAAAAGTGTGAGAGAGTAGAAATCTGTGTGGGGTGGAAGATAAATTTAGGTCTCTAATGAGGGACGATTTGAATTATGTGCCCAGTGTATCAGCTGTTAAAGACATTTTTCTTCGCTGCTCAAAATGCAGAAGTTTCAAAATGTTTTCCACCCAACACTATTTCTTCCACTTCCTATGGATGTTGTGGGTTTCTTAAAAAGAAGAAATCTGCAAATAATGTAAGAAGCTTTCAGCAGAGCCCATGACTGTTTTCATACAGCCTATACTCAAGGGAAACGAAATCCAACTCTGACCAAGCAGTTGTTTTATAATAAAAATGTAACATTTCCGCAGATGCAAAGAATGTACAAGACAAATTTGTTAACATAATTGAAAAGTTACTAATTTCTGTTGAAATTAATATCTGATTTTGTTCATTTTAAGAAGCTTTTTCAAATTTGCTAAGAAAAAAATCAACTTTCTGACTCACTTGAAATCTAATTGGAAGATCCGGACCCTGTTCATCCATGGTTTTCACCATTCTATCTGCACAATCTAGTTAAGTTAGAAACATGGGATGTTTGAACACAGATTTAAGATTTTTATGCCAACACTGTTGATGTCAACCATCCAGTTACCACTCAATTTTAGGAGTAAGAGCACACCCCAAGACAGTACCAGGCTGTGGTAAATGTGATCATTGTTCATCATTATAGGTTTCAGCTTTCTGTTAGAAAATTTCTTAACAGATTGCACTTCTTCGAATACAAGAGTGGCTATTCCATGCTCATAAGATTCAGGTGAAGAAACAAGGAAAATGATGGCATGGTTAAATAAGTAAAGATCTTCAAGAAAGCAGGGTGGAATAAACTTCACATGTAGTTTTTGGGAAAACAACTCTTCTTATGTGCCTCAGTCTCCAAGTCTATAACAATAAATTAAGAACTATTCCACTTGCAGGGATGACTGGCTAAGGTTAACTGAAATTGTCACGAGTGCAAAGGTCTTAGCTGAATCTTGTACAACTCTTGCTGTTAAAGTCCTGAGGATATATTTGATGAAACAATCTCAGTTGTCTAAACAATATTTGTAAATAGCTTTGAGAAGGGTGTTTATACAAGTTAAAACTATTACTCTTTGAGAAATTTTCCCTTCATGTCTCTAAACCTTTTCTATTGCCTCGCACTCTTACATCTGTCAGCTCTTACAAGTTATCCCATGGTGTTCTGGAAAAAAATGGTGATTTGACCCCTACCTCTCTTCATTTGAGTCTTGGTCCTCCAAAAGGCAGCTTCTTCCAGGCAGAGACTATAGAGAAATTCCCCTTTAAAGCCTGTCAGTGTTGTTTCTCAAGCAGCTGAGAATATTTGCTATCGAGGTAGCAAATATGGACACAAACCTGAGATGTCCAGTACAGAATCCAGTTTCCTACAGTGCATAGTACTAGATATCCCAGAAAAAGATACAAGAATTTCAGATTAGGAAGAAATGTAATAATCAGTTATTTGTTTTATGTCTTCTGCTCATCTCTAATATTCAAAGTCTGTATTAAAACTGAAGGATGGTGCTTAATAACCTTTCAGAACATATTAACTACTATAGCTCTACATGTTTTTTTTATAGTCTTAACTGTGTCTACTCTTTCCTCCAGTCTATTAAACTTTGTGACCTGGAAGTGGTTTTTGTTTGGCTGTCAGTAATGCTCTGAAATTTGATGCTTTGTTTTGATTAGAGCTGAAATGTGCTACTCTTGTGCTTGCAGAAAGTGCCAGACTTCATCTTTCAAGTGTCTGTTATCCACCATCCTCTTCATAATCCCTTTTAATAATTAAATAATAGTCCCTTTTAATAATGGGAAAAATTCATACGCTTTGCACCAGGTTCCACTTGTGTCTTTTCTTTTTCTTATGTAATTTCTTTTAGTTTCCCATTGACCAGTGGCAGGAATATGTTAGAAGCAAAAGAATTAAGAAAGCCAGAAGCCCCACAATCTTGTTCTTCTTCTGTCCTTAAATTTCAGTGTGAATGTAATACATTGGTGGGTCAGGTCCTCAACTCAGCTGCCAACAGAAGGTAGAAAAGCTGGGAGAGGGCATGTTCAGAAGTTGTCACTGGAACTGAAAAACTCCTCTGTCTGTTTGGCAGGTGAATTCAGAAAGCTCTGTCCATTCATCCACCCACCCACCCATCCATTCAGATCTCCTTATGGTGTCAGCAGATGCTGAAGTGAATCACAGCCCGTTTCCCCCTCCAAAGGCAGTTGTGTTAATGAAGGATGTGCAGAGAGTGCTCTTGGCAGCGAGGTCTTTAATGGTTGGGCAAAACAGCCCAACTCAAAATAAAGTGCAGATATGACAAACAGAGTGTCCATAGCTGACAATTGTCAGAATGAAGAGAATGCAGACAGGATTTGGTGTAAAGTTGGAGGATGTCAAGTCCCTTTGTTCCCTTTTGAGGACAATGACTCAGGGATCCGCAAGACTGGAGGACTGAAAACTGAGGCTGCCTTTGGCTCCATCTGTACTGGATTCAGTGACACAGCATCTGGTACTGTTCCTCAGAGTATGGAAAGCTTGAATGATCTGAGTAGAAAGATGGAAGTTAAAAATATCCAGGCTATCCTTGAATTTCCCAGAAAACCTACTATCTTGCAGTATAGGGAGGAAAGCAGCCAGGTGATACCAAAATGAGCTGTTTAAATGGCACCAGACTGACAGTTTTGACCAAGGAATATTGGGTCAAATATAGGGAGAGTAGATTGTACAAATGCAATGGCAAGAGAGGGGAGGCTAAAAATGGACCAGTCATGTCTGAATACTCTGGCATTAAATCTGAGCTGGAAATCCTTTACATCCGACAAAGTCAAACCCCAAATTGCATATTAAGAACAAGCATGTGTGCACTGTTGCCAACACCATACTAAGAAAGAAAATGCGATGGAGCTGGTGATTCTCAAGAATCAGAGTGCAAGGAGAATTGCTGGGGTCAATATCAGATGCTCATAACTGGAGACCACTGAGAATTACAGGACTGTAAATACTAATTCATTAAAGTTGTATGTAATGAAATTGCTGGGCAGGAATTCATTATAGACTACCTAATCTCTCTAAAGAATGACCTCAACTACATCAAAAATTGTGTTACACTGAGCAATTTCAGCTGAGGAATATTAATTAGACATTGCAACAAAACCCACTTAATTCTCAAAACATCAGAAATACAGCCAAGTCCTGTAGCAAGGGATAATTTTTATGTTCTCAGTAAAAAGTTAATCACTAATTTAAAATACAGCAATGCTGCAACTAACCCATGATTATTGCCTGGTCAGGTTTGCTCTGTGCAAAGAATTTGTGGCCAACAATAAAAAGTGAGAACGCTAGAAATGAAATCAAAGGAAGTGGTGAACTGCAACAGGCATTAGCATCAAAAACTATGAAACAGGATATCTTAAAAACAGATTTGCCTTTCCCCAAGTCAGGGGATAACAAGAAGGGGAGGACTGCTTGTGCTTGTGTAGAAAGCAAAGAGGAGACAACTGCTGATGCAGAAGGTGAGGCAGCAGCTTATGTCAAATGCAAAGGGACTGCAAATGATGATGGCGAGTGTAGACAGGCTGTTGCTCTGTTTGGGAAGGAGTAGTCTACTTGTCTCCTTGACAGAATTTCAGTTCTATTGGAAAAGTCTGTTTGTGATAGAGAAACTTTGGTTTTCTCTACAGAATTTGATGTATGACTGCCTGACATTTGAAAAAAAATAAAATTTCTGTGCATAGAATGAACAAAGAACATTAGGTGGATTAATAACTTTCTAACAAACAGATCTCAAATTAAGTTCTTTATGGGGAGATGTCATTTAAGAAACTGTTTCTCATGGGTTCCGTTCCTGTATCCGATGACCTGGATCTTGTCAAATCATGAGCACAGATTGCTGGGATATAAAGAATGTTGGTATGATCTGAGATGCCTGGGAAAATGGTCACCACTCACCAAAATATATTCTGATACATTTGGGAATAGAGAACTCAGTTTTTCCTGCAGGATAGGTGAGTCTCCTGGCGAGCAGGGACCTAGAGAAGATTTAAGAGTTATCCCGAAGAGTCACCTCCGTTTGCATTCATGGATGTTTCAACAACAGACTGCAACAGCTCTCCTTTTCTGTTGTTTTGTTTTGTTTCTCTGGAGAAGTTTTTAGTCATCAGTGAGTTCTTGAGACCTTGCGGTGTGTATTTAAATATCCAGACACCACTTTAAACAGCTTCTCTGCACTGGATCTTTACAGTGTCTTAGCACTGAAAATTTCTCAAGATGAACTTATTTTAAAAATGAGTTCTCCATTCTGCTCTGTTGTGCTGTGTGTTATGTTATTAAATTAGTCATGTGAAAGAGAGAGGAAGGGAAGACTGGCTTGAAAATGTTTCACAGCTAAAGAGAAGCCCTATGGAATTATTTTCCTGTGTTACTGATCATGCAAAATGAGTCTGATGAAGGCCCAGCCACTTGGTAGCCTGTTATAACAGTCTACATGAACCATATTAAAATAATGACCAGTCAAATTGCACGAATTGTGCTTTTCTTTCTACAGACATGGGACTGCATTATTCCCTAGTATCCATAAATAATGGCCTACATATTCATTTAAAATAATAATAAAAAAAAGAAAACCTGTATGGTGTGAAAGCAGGAATAATACTGACTGTCAGAAAAATCAAACAGGAGATAGCAAGCGTAGCTAAATCCTAGGCAAATGTGAGCTTTTTGGCTGGCAGGTGAGCTTGACTCATGTCTACCTCCTAATGGAAATGGTGTTTATACTCCATCAGTCCCTTCAGGTGTTCTGGTAGACTTACTCCAATTATTCTTCCATTATAATAAATTTGGTGAATTTGTATTATGTCCCATCTCTCTTGCTGCGAGATGCAGAATAGAATAGTTATTTCTGAACAGTGAGCTAGCAACTGGATCTGTATTATAGTTACAAGGAATATTTGTTTTTTCTGTCTTCCTATATTTGTCCATTAAGGCTGAGAGATTCAAAGGAATGTGACAGCCATTCAGCTTGCGAAACTGTGGGAGTGAAATGGGATCGTTTATGCTTTTAGAGATTTGTCTTTTTAGGATATTTAAATGGATATCCCAATGGGAACGTTATTACTAAGATATCCTGAAAAGACAGGAACCTCCAAGGGTATTTTACAGTTATAACCTGCCAGTGCCACTTTTAATTGCTTCTGCTTAGGCTTAAGCTGAAGCTTGTCCGGTGAAACCACATCAAAACCTGTGAATATGACCCTTCTTTAAGCCTGAAAGCATCTAATAAACCAATGCTGCTCTCATGCGGATTGTAAGTGCTCCAAACTTGAACCTGGAGAATTCTCATTTCACTAATGCCAGAACAATACCGGCCAGAGTCTCATTTTAAATTCTCTTGGTTTGAAGGATTTATTTTTTTTCTGGTTGATTTCAGTGCTGGTGATTGACCTTGCACAGCAGGTAACAGGTATCAATCCTGGAAGAAAACCAATAAAAATCAGCGGAGCTTTGATTTCAAACCAAGCGTCAGGCACTGATGCTGTCAGGTCTGTGAACACAGAAGCTTTAACACACTCATTAAAAAAAAGAAAGCAAGCAAGCTTCTAAAAAGCCTCAAAAAATTGTTGATGTTTATGAAAGAAATTGAAGAGGGGGAAACTTCAATGTTACGTACAAATTCACCTGATTTTGCCAATATCTTTGAGCTTAATGCAGTGTTTATTTCTTTGACAGTGCAATCCTGTAGAAAATAATGAGGTTGCAACAGGTAAAACTGGAGGTACAGAGCAATCAGGTCTTGTCCTCTTCCTGTCTTTCAAAATGACCAGTGTCAACCTCCTGCAAATGGCTTGGTACGCAATGCAGAATGCTAATTAAGGATGCTGACTTGTCTTTTCCTAACTATTTCTTTCTTCAACCATTCAAAACAGTGATAATTAGTCTGGCTACATAACAACAGTCTCCAAGGGGTTTAGCTACAGCTATGTGTATTCCCCATACAAAGATCCCCTACTTGCCTTGTATTTAGCATGTGCATGAGTATATGTGTGGTTTTGCTTCCAAATAATTGTTCGAATGGCAGAAATGTTCAGTCCAGTAATTCCCAGAGATTATTTCCGTTTCAGGATCTATTGAGGATCAGTATCCTTTGAGGACACTGACAAAAAATTCAAGAGATGTGGCAAAGTGGCTACAGTGACTCATACTCACACCTAATGAGAGTCTCCATCAAAATCAATTAACATTTTAGGGTTATTTTTAATGGAAGTTTGGCAGTCAGTATTTGCTAGTCCACAAGCCTTTCATTGTGAACTGCTCTTCTATACTACTGGGCATTTTTTTTAAGCATAAGATGTGACATTTCTTCATCTTTTCTTCCAGGTTTGTTGCCTGAACTTGACATTTTGTTCGAACTTTTTTTTTTTTCTTTACTCCAATTCTTCTTAAGAATAAATCAGTTACGAACACTTTTAATGTTATAATTATTCATTGTATGCCAGGTGCTATATTAACTCTACCTTCTGGCACCATCCTGCTTTTATAGAGCCCTTTTCCTCACCTATCTAACGCTACAGTTTAATTGGTTTCCAGCTCACTGCACATCTCTCCCTCACATGCACACACACACACATGCAGACTGAACGTAAGAAATCAAAGCCTGCAGCAAGGCTGAGCCTGTTAGAACCAGAGGGCCTGGCACTGATGGGTATATTGATTTTCTACAACTTCCAGGGAGGTAACAACAAACATTTTATCATCGACTGTACTGTATGTTCTTCTTAAGTCACTTCTGCGCAGTGCAGTCCAGATGGGCTCTTTGCTCAGCGTGGGACTGTATATTGTGTTTTCATTTCTGAAATTCAGTGTCTTACCTGGAGTCTGAAGAATGATGTCTGCTTCTGCTGGAAATACAACAGAGAGTTTGTAAAATACATTTTTCACAGCTCTTACTTGGAATCCACTGTTCTACTTCATTATTTTATTTATAATCTTTCTTTATTGTACTTATCCTCAGAATTTATGTGACATAGGACATCACCATTATTCTCCAATTTACAGTTAAAAAAGAAAGTCACACAAGCATTTAATTCCAGTGGGAAAACCCATTTAGCTTTAAGCTTTAAAATATGGGATTAAATTACATGTTCAAGAGCAAAATAGCTTAAAGCTACAGCTAACAAGTCCTATTTTGAGTTTTCTGCCTTGTCTGTGTCTTAAAGCTGCATTTCTACAGAGCAAATAATTTCTAAAATTTTTACCTTAAAATAATTGATGTCATTAAACTCCTAAATTTTCCCACATATATTGGGTCCTCAGCCTGTTGTTGTTGAGATGCTTTTTAATGTTCGGAGTAAGGAATCTGGGAAGGCTGCTCTGTTTCTTTGCACCACTATCACTTTACCTAAGCCCCTGCAGGGTCTCCGCTTCTCGTTCTCCTCCCATGTGTAATCACTTCTGGAGTTCGAACAGCTCTCTTGTTGCTCATCTTATCTTATACTTACGCGTCCTGGAACTCAAGCTGTGACTAATCATTCCATAGCGAGACTTCTATATTCTTCTGCAGGCGCTGGGCACTGGTCTATCGTACCTTCAGACGTGCTATTCCTTTTGTGATGCCATGGCTGGGGATATTCACAGGTGACTGTTTCCGCCTGGGTCTGAGCATGATAGAAGTTTGCAGGTTGCTCCTTCTACTTGTACTCACTCCTTTCCAAGGTTGTGACTTTTTCCTTTCTAAATCAATAAATCACGTCTGGAGCATCTTGGTTTTGCTCAGAACTATTCCTCTGTCATCTTGGCTCCCAGAGCACCTGTGATTTAGTGGAAGTGCACAAGGATATTTTATGATCCTGGGAGGTATGCTAGTCACAGCTTTGCTGGCAGCACGTCTCCCAGCCCAGACAGCTCGAGGGCTGGGGTTTGGGGTGGGTAGCACTGCACCGCTTCTCCAGACTGAGCATGAGCTCAGCACCTTTGTTCCCTTGAAAAAGATATAACCCACAGCTGTTAATTCGCAATGGTGAAAGCAACAGCGTTGTCTGAAAGGCTCTAATGCCAGGGCTGGAAAGCACTGTCAACACCCTCTCTTGTCTATTTTGCGTGGTTTTGCATCCTGTTCTTGTTCTACCTCAAAACGGTGCTGAACACAACTTAAAGCTCCTTGGATCAGGCTCCTTTTCTTACATGCTGGCAAAATATCAGACTATAGGGATTTGGTTGCTGTTATTCTTTTTTTTTCTATGTATGTAATATTGGTTGTTAATTGGGAAGATGAGCTAGATTGACCAGAAGCTGCAAGACATGTAGGCTTGGCTTTTTCTCTTTTACATTTCTAGCACAGTTGTGTGGAATTTCTGCCTGCTGCCTTCATATTTGGCTTAGCAAATTCAAAATATAACTATAAGCCCTAGATTTCTCAGTCATTGAGATGGGTGGCTCGGCACTCATAACCATTTTTAACGGGGCAACTGAATCAAGCATGCGTGATCTGAAATCAGTAATGAGATATTTTAGCTATTGACCTATACCTGCAACGAATACACACAAAGACTTGGAAAAATAGAAGGACCAAGTTTTTTTTGTTTATGTTCAGTTTTCTTTCTGCTAGAGGATAAGATGTTTCTTCAGATGTACATAGTTCTCTATGTAATGTATGTATGGTGGCACCACATACATATCATAAATAATTCAGCTTCTTCCTCCTAGAGATCAGTTCTGGGCAGTTTGTTGTGGGAAGATAGTTGGACTCAGTAGCACAGAAGTTCAGAGACTTTAGATTTCCAATTTGATATCACTAAAGCATGCAGGCTCCCTTTTCCTTTCATGCAGGAGCAGCCACAAGATGACTGACTCAGGAAAGTGCAGGTCTAATCTAGCTAATCACTGCATTCCACTCAAAGGATGTGTGCATCAAAGGAGGACAGTTGTTTCTGCCAAGTACTCAATCAGGAAACAGTAACAATTAGAAATGAATGCCTTACTTTTTGCAAGCCAAATATTAGCACATTTATTACTTTCCAAAATTATTATGAAAAGGCTGCAATAATTGTTATTAATCAATCCATTAAAAGTAATGAGGCATAATACCTATTACCTTAATAAGGATTTTTATTGTCAGGGAGTCCATCCATATTGCTTTTATGCTTTGAAGTCCACATCCCTGTTTAGTGACAGTCTAGGCTAGAAATGAAATCCTTTGCCAGGCGATGAATTCACTCTGAGAAGTGACTGCATTAGCCCTAACTTATTTTAATAAACACATGCAATAATAGCTGAGAACAAACATTTTTTTTTGTAGCAAATGTAATTACCCAGCAGAGTTTGTCACAGAGAGTAGTTGTCTTTCATTTAAGACAAAGTGAAAACATCAAGGAAATTTTAATGATGGATTTTTTTTAAAGGTCAGGGTGCCTGTTCTCCCAGCCATGTGCATAAATACAGAGAAGCCAGAAGAGAGATGGCCAATACATTCTATTATTATTCAGGGACACCCAAATCCTTGCTCTATGACGTGGGGTGGGAATGCTTCTGGCTTTTGTTTGTCTCATTCATTTCTTCATCCATAAAACTGAGGACTCATAGAACCACAGACTGGTTTGGGTTGGAAGGGACCTTCAAGACCATCCAGTGCCACCCCCTGCCATGGGCAGGGACACCTCCCACTAGCCCAGGTTGCCCAAAGCCTCATCCATCCTGTCCTTGAGCCCCTCCAGGGATGGGGCATCCGCAGTTTCCCTTTCCTAGGTCACTGACATAGTGAGGTTTAGTTCATTAACATCATTATGAGATCTCAGAGACGGAAGTGGCACAAGGCGCCCAGGAGAATGTGGACAGACCTTTCTGCAGAGCTGTTATCTTTCAAGTGCAAATTTTCCTCTGTCCAACAGCTGATGAACACGTTTCCTCTCTAAACGTTTTCAGGGTAACAAAGCTTGATAGTCAGTTGCTGCCAACTGTGATGCAACAGAAGTTTTCTGAGCATTCTTTGAGACTGTTTTAAGGCGTATTTCTGAGTTTAGAAGTGTTATTAAACAGGTGACTAGAGTTCTACCAGGTGACACACAAGACGTAGTCTTTGATAACCGTGGCAGAATGTAATGATGAACTGTGACAGGACATGCAAAGCCTGCAGATGTTACCGTTAACTCATGAACTCTTTTTCAGGGTATTGGTATCTTGTGCCTTGCAACTTCAGTAGAGACTGATGCGAAGACACCTCAGGCAGCTAATGCTTACGGAGCAGTTGTACATAGGTTTTGTACAGGTCCTGGTGTAAAGAACTGAGAGACCGCACTTGTTTTTCCCTTAAATAAACTGTTTAGTCAACTTTACTAAGATGTAGTTTTATCTTTTTACTTTCACTTCTGTCTCAACCAACACCCACTAATGAAATACAAGCATCAGTTCCATTGATGTATGATTGGGAGTTTACATCTTAATATGAAATATAAGCTTCAGTGTATAGAAAAAAACTTTACAAAGAGATTTATTCATTGTCTGCCCAAGTGAGGGAGAGCAGATAATATTTTTCTAATACCTGCTCAAGTGCAAGGGATAGCACTTATTTTTCTGAAGGACCATTATCATTTCCAAGGCAGTAAGGGCAGTCAATACCTGGAAGAAAGAGTGCTGAAACTGTCTCCTAAATAAATTAAGGATCAATAATGTTTGGTGGGAGGAAGGAGGATTTAAATCTAAATGGAACCTCGGGGAGATTTAAGAAAAGGATTGAACATAACCCAATGCCAAGAAACCCCTGTTTCCTGCTATAGCAACCTGAGCACACAGAATGGGCAAAAGAACATGTTGCTGGCCATGGGAGTAAAGCAAATCTCAACAAGATGTCAGACACAAAAGGGGGAAAGAGAGAGCTTTTGAATTTGATCCTAGGACAATTAGATTAAGCATTCTTAGTTCTCTTAATTTTCTTTTTCCCTCTCCCCACTATATCTCCAACCCATGTCTTCACGAACCTTTGTTGCTGTGTTATTGGTTTGATGTCGGAGGTAAATTTTAATTTACCAAAAATGGCTCCAGGTGGGACATAAGTGGAGATTTTTATGGTCAGGAAAGGGATGGTCTGATGAATAAAGAGATTTACAGAAATCCTTGAATAAATATAATCACATTTAAAATTTGAGAATAAATTTTACCAGTATTTGAACTGAACTTGAGCATGTACATGCTTTAATGAACTTGTATTATGCATACATACTTTCTTGAATTTGACATTTTAAATTGCATCTATTAAAGTGAAAATCTAAGACAGGGGTTTTTTTGAACTTAAAGTCACAATCACTTTCCTTGCAAGATTTCTGTCAAATCATTTAATCTTTACATATTTTAACATCTCTAAATTAAGAAAATGGTATCTTGATCTTTCAGATTTTTCTTCTTTTCTGAAAAAAAAAAAGTTTCCTTTGGCAACTTTTTTTTCATAACTAACTGACAACTTAGAAATGCACTTATTACTGAATAGCAGATGGAAAATTGTGTTGGGAACAGACTTTTGTAATGTTAATTTAATTGACATGTGGTTGTGATTTTTTTTAATTTTAGATTAATCTATTTAAGCAGAATATTAAGCTTTAAATAAACTTTTTCTTAGGTCATTTGAAAAATTCATTTTACTTTTTCATTTTAACAAAAGTCTAATAATTTGTACACAGATAAAACCTGAGGCAAAAATATGTGAAGATACAGAAATGACACTTTTGAGTTAAACAGCTTCTGAAAGGCAATGAAAAGATCTTTTAAACTAAGCAGTTCATCAGTAATTCATAAGATTTCAGTTAATCCAAACTTCAATTTTCTCATGAAAACCTTAACTGGAAATTTATACCCAACTTTATCAGATATTTATCTTTTGATTGTTCTAGAGCGGGTACAGGCACCCAAAGCAAAACAGATTATTTTACAAAGAAAGCACCAGAATACAGACTTCTGGTGTTAAACAACTTTATCAAGCAGCTATTATTCTTTTGCCCAGATTCAATCTGCGAGTGTGCTGTCTGTGCTCATAGAAATCACTCAGTGGTGAAATTAAGTGCTACGTATATTACAAATGGGTATTTACTTACAAGGTTTTTAGGTCTGTTTGTGGGTGAAGCAGCCACACAGATGCATTCAGATCCGTACCAAAAAAAAAAAACCCCATAATATTCTCATAGTCAAAGGAAGAGAAATCACTTTTTGCAAATGTAGCTGTGCTATTTGGGCACGCATCCATTCCCTCCTACCAAGAAAATTTGGGAAATTAAAAGGGGGTTTAACAGATCAAAGCAGTAATTATTCTACAGGCTGCATAGAAAAGAAAATCTGTAATACCAGTGAGTTAAACAATCTTATGAGTTTCCACCAATACTCTTATTTAAGTATTTGAGCCAATGAATGGTAGCATACCAAGATAAATTCTAATGACCAGTTTTGCCAGAATATTTCCATCTTGTACAAAACTAATTCAGAAGTTGCATTAAATCATTTTCTTCCAACTTCCAGGTACATCTCAAGCTGTTCTTCAGTTTAAAAAATTTGAGGACAAAGATATTGTTTCTGCAATCTGAAACTGTCCCTTTTCTGGCAGTTTATGATGAATTAGTACGGTATAATATAGTGCAGTATAATATTTATTTTAGCAAAGCATGTGATTTTTCATCTGTTCTGACATTCTTACAGACCTTGATCTCATAAGAAGCAGGAAGGGGAGATTCTCAAAGGAAGTCAAGTACCTGAAGGTATAAATATATATATTTAAACAAAATATAAATAAGAACGTCATTGTGTGTTTGGGAGCTTAAAATTTTGCACTTTGTCCAGTATTTAATATTTTATATAGCATTCATATGCATTTGGCAAGGAAGGGGTGAAAAAAGCACATGGTAATGTGTCTCCATAGCGTAGTGGTTAATGTACGACAAGTAGACAGGAGTTTGAGGCTGTGCCTTGAGGGTTCTGTACATAGTTAGAATGGGTGATTGATGTCTAAAATTAACAGATGGTTTATATAGTGTGAAATGCAACATGGAAATTCCTTGTCCAAAGGCAGTTCTAGAGTCATGGAGTTTAAGAATCTGGATCACATTTGCAAATTGTTGGATTTTCTCTTTCTTCTCCTTTCTTCTCTCCTTTCTGGCCTAGGGATTGTAGGTGGACTATTCAAAATAGATTATTCCATCTCTAGTGCCAATCACCTCTGAGCTGGCGATTGAAGTCCTTCCCCAGGGGGTGAGAGCCGCTGTTCAGAGTCTCCGATAGGCAGTGGAAGAAACAGGATGCAGCTCTCTCGTGTTATGGTCACGACCAGAGAGACGCCTCTGGACATTGGAGATGTTCTCTGGCACTGAGACAAGATGACCTCCAGAGGTCCCTTCCAAACTCAACCGTTCTGTGCTTCCTTGGAAAGGAAAAAGACATCCATGTCCTGCACTTGGATTACAACATGAGCATAGTAGGCATCTTTTGGAAAAACTGATAGGGTTTTGAATCTCTAGTGGATGTAAATGGAAGGTTAGATCCTGCCTCAAATAGTGCTTTTTGCCAGGACTTGTTTCTCTTCAGCTTTTGCTTCCCTGTTTGCTACCTTAGAAAGGTTTTATGATAGTCTTTCATCTCCTTTCCTTGTAAAAAAAAGCTAGATATCATTGATTCCTCTACGTGGACTAGAATTTAGGTATTATAATACTGAATGTTCATACTAAGGGTGCCCAATTTCTTATACTCACTGCCTAAGCAGCCACTGCAACAGCAAACAGCGTAATAATCTATTGATACCTTTGGGCTGACACATCATGGATTCTCTTATTTTCTCACTACTTGTAATACCTTGTGTGTTTTTGTACACTTCAGTTTTAGTTTAGGATGCCCCAAAGATGAGAAGTTCTTAGTGTAATGTAGGAGAAAGGTAGTGTCTGCCCTAAATATTGGAAGTATGATCTTGTGAATCTTCTGAGTGAAATAAAAGATTATAGAACTAAAAAGTGATTGATTTTGAATTGAGGTGTCAGATACATTAGAACTTCTAGTGACATATCTGCATTTCCCTTCAGAAATGGCCTATGAGAAATAAGGCAAACTAGGAGTAATAATTTCACTAGTATTAAGCCAAAACAATGATTATTATCGACCCAGCTTTGAAATCAAATATAGTCAATAAAAAAGTTGTTTAAAAATAAAATGGAGGTCACTATTGATGTGCCATCTTTTAATTATGCATGATGAGGAAAGAATTAAGCTTCATAATGGCATAGTCTGGTTTTCCAATGAGGACTGGCTGCTCTATTGGCTGCTATATGAAAAATACAGTGTGATCAAGAATAGGGACTAATACAACCAATATATCCTCTAACCCAGAATAAAAATGCAATACAGGACAAGCGCTGGTCTTCAACTACAAGGCAAACTTTCAAACAGAAGTTAGGTCCTTTTACTTCTAATTCTGTAATTCTAATTCTTACTCATTTTTGGTCAGTGATAAGTCAAAATAAATTCTGGCTGCTCTGTAGCTTTTCAAACCAAAGCTCAGAATTTAATTCAAGTTCCAGTGAAGAACACTATATGCATCAAAGCAAGATTATTAGGCTTGGCATTAATTTCTGTCACAAATCTTTTCTCTAGTCTATGGCTGTTTTTAAAGGTGGAAACTGAAGGAGCTGGCAACACAAAATTCACTATCATCTCGTTTTCTGGTATTCCCTCCCAGCCATTGTAAAATTCAGTATCAGATGGAGGGGAAAAAAAAAAATCAAAATGTTAGATCTGGTTAACCTTTTCTGGAGTAGTTAATTCTTCTGAACGGTCAAAATTAAAATCATCCTGTATATCCAGATGACTTTGTTTTCCAGGTATATATTCCTGAGGTGATTAATAAAGGAGTTCCAACTTATACAAAAGATAAAGGTGTTGGTTGCTTTGCTCCTAAATGAAATAAAGGATGTAGAGTTATGTATCAAATGCTAACTTTGAGGATTTGGAAGGAAAAATATCCCTTTTTTGCTGTGTATTGACCAAAAAAGTAAATGTTTATTCTCATTCTCAAAAGGAACCTGCTTTTATATTAGAGTTATCACACCCCAAAAATCGTGATGAAATTTTGGTAAATACCACCCCAACATGTACAGCCCTCAAGGTGAAACAGGATGCCTACAGTTCCTCTCCCCACCTACTCCAGGATCTAGAATAAATAATTTAGTTCATTATAGATATTCTTCACCGCTAATAGTTCAGACATATAAAGATCAGTTACACATTGGACTCCCCTAGCATCAGTGTGAAGTATTTTTTGTGAAATACCTAAGTGTTTCTAATCTTGACAATTTTATTGTTGTCAGTCTTCAGAAATCCCATTTGTATGTACTACTAGAGCCAGATGCCTCCACAAAAATGTCTTCATCTTTTCATGTTACTGCTTCTCAAGGAGTAAGGAAGACGACCAGTCTTGTTCCTTAGATCTTCTGGTCCTTGTCACATTTCATTCCTTCCATTTAATAAAGGAAAATGAACTGTCCTCAGAGTATAACCTGCTCGGTTTGCTTTAATGATTATTTTAGACTCAATACTCATTCATGATGAGCAAAACCAGAATGAAAACTTCATAGTGGATCTCGCCCTATAAATCTTTACCGTGATGTTAGTCCTATTTGCTCGAATCGGGACCAGCTGCATGAGGAACCTCAATTGTTATGAATGAGGATTTGCAGATTAAGGTTTACTGTGATTATCCCGATGCTGAGGTGGTATCGATTTCCTTCACAAGTCTATTTGGTTTGCAGCTGATGAGGGCTGTGATTAGGCACGGTATTTCTTACATCTCTGTTCAGTTGATCATTTTCTAGCAATGGAGTGTAAAACACTATTCAGGTGGCATAAACACATTATGTAATTCATATTTCATACCCTACTGTGTTAGTTTGGGACAGTCTGTTGCAGTTTGCAATCTCTCTCTCACTTTGGGGCTGATGTATTGAGCTTATATTAATATAAGGAAATGAGAGACATTGTATCTTTGCATGTTTTGAATTTTTGTGGAAGTATTATCTTTGTTAATGCAGTGCACTTCAGCATCTTACTGAGGTGTTAGTGTGAGACTGGAAAAAATCCAAGTTCTGCTTCTGTCCCTGTCAATGTTTTACAAAACAAGTTGCCTTTGATTGCACTTTGACCACATATTTTTCTTCCAGTGTTCTATAGCATGGAAAATCAGGAACACCATTACTAAATCTAGAAACAATTTGTTATTCTCCATTATATTTCAAGTTTTTGCATCATTTTAAGAATTCAAAATTTTTCCCTCTGTTTAATTGCTAAGTAATGTATATTTTTATTCCAAGTACAACAATTAGCTTTATAAATTCTTCCCCTGTCAACTTGATAAACTATTTTTCTGGACTGAGCAAGCAAAATTAAAACAGTAATTGGATAGAATTGTTTTGGTTCCTCCCTGCCTTTTGAACAAAATAAATGAAAAATATTTTATATAACTAACAACGACATCTAAGCAAAGTTGTCTTTTTTAAAGTTCAGAACAAGAAAACAAAGAACATAAATAAAAAGTTCATTGTACCTTGAATTTTCCCTGTAATCGCCTAGAGGCATTAGAGAACGCTAGAGAATGGAGTCACTTTGGTCTGTTAGTTAGAATAGGTGGTGTGACTTGCCATCCATAGTTTCTATTCCTGTTTCTGCCAGAACCTGCTCTGTGACTAGTAATTCCTTTCTATATTTCAGTTTCCTGACCTGTAAAGCTGAAATCTCCCAGGTGGTAGGAACACAGAGGAAGCAGCTAAGACCTAGGATGTCATTGCATTGACATGAAATTGGATTCCCCAGGGTTTCTGTCAATGGAAACAAGGCATAGCAGTCCATCCATCCCAAATTAAGGTGGTGTTTCTTTATCTTTATTAGTAGATTTTGTTAACAGAAAGAAAATGTTCCCTAAGGAGTAAAACAGCATGTATTCTCCCTGAAGAGAAGTTAGTCGCCTTTTTTTTTTTTTATTGCAGAAGTGCTTAGCAGAGTGTGGTCATGGTCTAGGACTAGGATTTCCAGGCACTGTGATAGCCACAAATATTAAAAGTAATAACAATAGCACATTGTACAGAACATAGCTTTTTATGTCCAGACTCCCTTCAGGTTATCATTTGTTTCCTTATCCCGTCCTCATGCCTTGGTGCACTGCCAGGTTCAGAATCAGCACTACTAGAAAGCAACTAGGATTAAGTGCTAAATTATTTCACAGCCAGGTGAAATGTAGCCAACCTCTTCAGCTTCAAATACAATATAAGGTCAACATTAGCGGAGCTGGAGAGCTCCACTCACACAATTCTTTGTGGCCCTAGGTTCCGCTAGGTCCTTTGGGGAAAAAAAATAGTTGGAAATTTTTACATTCCTACAATTTTTTTCTGAACTTGCATACCTTTGGGGGATGGCAAGAACTGCCTGGCATTTGACAAGTCCTGATTCCATATGAATTTACTGTTGTTTTTATTAATTTACCTCTATCTTCTGCAGGCAGGAGGCAGGAGGCAAGGAACCCTTGATGTCTTAGCTGCAGGGTCCAGAAGGGTTCGGTCTATATATGGGAACCAAATCTCAAAAACTTTTTAGGGCTGGGTGGGAAATTATTTCATGCTGGGAGAAACTTTACCATAAATCCATACATGGTTCTGACATCTGCTTTCAAGTGACAGCAGTCTTTGTTTTTGTAATACTAGTCCAGAACTTCATGCTCTTAACCAACTTAACTCCTGCTTGCTGTGATCAGAGCTAGTTCTTCAGCTGTCATTGTAATTCTCAGCCACTGAAGGTTGGTCTCTACTGCTAAATAAAAGGGGAATTTGAACATTCAGACTGTGATACTCCATGCTGGATCATTAAGAGCTCATTTCCCCACTTCTCAGTCACCCTGCTTGCTCCCTAATCTGCTACAGATCAGGAGAACTCCAAAAAGAGAAAAGAAATTTGTACCACTTGGTTCCAAGGTGTGGATCAATCCTTTTCCTTCTTTATCATTATAAACTTCATCTGTGTGATCCCACAACACAAATGGTGATGTTGCTCTGCTCCTCCACAGCACATGGGTGACTGGCTCTTGCACTTGTCCACAGCAGCTCCACAGGTGCTACAGAATACAGAAGAGTCCCAGAGACTTATTCCCAATATGAAATAACGGTGGACTGTAGAGAAAATTGAGCTTTTCAAAAAATCTCTGACATCTGATAAAAATCTTAATGGTTGAGGAGAAGAATCTGTATTTGTACTATTTTAACTAGTTGATATAAGCCAGGGGTGTCAATTTTTTGGTGGTAAAGTAGAAGATATGAATGATGCTGACATGTGCATCCCTCTTTTGCTGTCTGGGGGCCTTTATCTTTTGATTGACCATTTTCTGAAGCTGGAAAAGTGGAGGTCACAGAAACTTTTTAGCAGGCCACTGGATATGTTAGGCTAAGGGAGGGACGATTTTGTTGTAGGCTGTCTGTCTGATATGGTAACCAAGGTGCCTTTGGTGTAACTGAAGATTTTTTACAAATTGGCATCAACTTGAGACCAAATAAAACGAGACTTCTATGTTATGTCAAGAATACAAATAAGTTTCCCACAGAGAAATATTTTACATTCTTATTACATGTAGACAATATGATACTTACGTGAAGTTGTTACCATGCAACTACCTTTGATGACATGGTGCCCTAAGTCCTCAAGATCAGCCATGGCCAAGTTAACTGTGGTTGCAGGGGAAAATTTAAATATTTTCAGAGTTTCAATAACCAGGTGTTGCTTTTACAATTTGTGCATAATCAGGCCCATATGTTGGTCTATTATGTTGCTTCTTGTCTTGCTGTCCCCTGCACCTGGGTGGTCTGGTCTACCATCCCACAGCTCTGCAGTAGAATGTGGTGAATAGCTGAAAAGCTTTTTTTTGCCAAAATAATGAAATGTAGTTTCAGAATAAGTGAAACTAACCACAAATTCCCAGTGAATTAATCTAATTTTTTCAGCTTGGTAGCAGAGGAAGGTGTGGAAACAAGGAAATTCAAGGCATTTATGTTGCCACTTCCAATGTTAAAGCTTTTGAGGCACAACATTTGTGTTTGGAAGTGTATCTGGATTTAATGCAAATGTTATATAAACATGCATGGAAAATATAAAAAATAGTCATTTCATTCTGTGTCACTTGTGCCCTTCTCTTCTAGTATTTGAACTGAAATCAGTTCTTTGAATAATCCTCATCTGATCTGAATGCTGCACTGTGGAATTAGCAAAAGGTCTCACGCACACTTCCAGAGTGTAATCAGCCCTAGGCTCCCATCCCAGCCTGAGCAGTGACTCAAAACACAGCTATGGGCAAATTTCTTCTTAGTACTGTGCCAGTGGGGGCTCCCAGTAAGGAGGAATAGCTGCTTGGCTTCTGCTGCCAGGCAAAAGCACCATCCATCAAACTTAGGGGGAAGCAAACTGATGGGAATGGAACCGCAGGTTCAATGTGTCAATATATTCTTACAAGTAACATATAGTAAAAGAACTATAGAATATTTTTATCCCATCTTGGTGCTTCTCCCAAGCATCTGCTGTGAAAATCAACATAACAATGGTTTTCCAGTGGTCAGTTCAATGAAAGCTTCACTCATGCCTTGCCCAAGGCTACACTACTTTAGTTTTGCACTCAGTCTAATTATTTGTGGGAGCTGGCCCTGCTTAGCTGTTGAGATCTCACATAATCTCTGCTTGAATCACTCCTGGCTGTTTTGTGTTGGGTTTCTTTTTGTACATGTATAGACATCTATATTTTTTCAGAGAAAAGACCTTGGATAAGAATTTCACTATATACCTGCCAGCCTTGTGCTTCCCTTCAGTAACCGTCCTATTATGTATAACATTTCTGGACTTGCTGCTGTCTTCTAAGGAAGTTGTCTTCCCTTACTTTTATGTACAGCTGCTATAGAAGGTAAAAATGTGAGGTACCAGGATGAAGGAAGAAAATCAGCCTGAATTTCTGATTATTCCTATTCCCAGTTTGTATAATGTTGATTAAACAAGGGTATTTTGTGTGTTTGTTTAGTACAAGGAAAATTATTCCCTGTAGAATGTAGTTACCCTTTTTTTCCACTTATATTTATTAAAAAAAAAAGATTGTTCAGACCTTTTCTCTGTTTATCTACTTAATAAATTAGACATATGCATGCAGAGAAGTAAAACAATCCTTCGATAAATCTTCATTAAAGTCATTGCTAAAACAGACTAAAAAGAAGTTCTGCAGGCTGCTATATGTGGGCCAACTGGTATGGGGCCAATAATTTTTCTTGAGGTAGGACACTGTGCATTGTGAGCAAGTTTTTCTGAAACTTTTTATCTGGAAGACACCATCTATCACTCATCAGGCACACAAAAGTTAATCTGTATTTGGCAAAAAGTTAAATGATTAACGGCAGCAGAAAGAAGAGAGAATTGAGCAAGTGAATGACGACCCTTTAATTGAGTAATGGTCCATCCAGGAACCTATTCAACAGTACTTGCTATTAAGAAATGGACCTGCTGGCCTTGTCCAATGGAAAATGTTTTCTCTGCTGGAATTAAGCATGTAGAAAGAAGTTCAACAACAAGCTTTTTGCTCAGCACTGCAGTGTGGTTTAATTAACTCAGCTTCATACAGTGCCCCGCTAAAGAGGTTCAGATCCAGTGTCACACACATAATGGTGGTCTTCTACTGCTGGAAGACTGCAGAGGCACATTTTCAAAGACAATTAGAATTGTATGCCTGACCAAATTTGTAAGCTTTTTGGGGTCTTCTGTGGCCTTGATAATCTTCCCACTAAAATATACAAATAGCAAATGCATATTCTGGTGGTCAAAACCCAGCTACAGGAACAAGACATTCTGAATTCTGATCCTTGTTTAACTTTTTATGCATTATTTGCTCTTGCATAAATCATTCACTGTCTGTACCTCATTTTCTCTGTCTGTAAAATGAGAAATATGATACTACAACCTCCACAAAACCTGCTATTTAAAGCATAGAGTTGCTTTTATTTGGTGTTATAGAATTCATGAAATACTACATACACTTGAGCCATCTTGTGGCACCTTGTCTAGTAATAATCTACGATCACAGAAATTAGAATTCTTAGTCATAGCTTCTAAGGGAGAAGACAGAAGGAGTCTTTACCATTAAAGTCTATTTCCGTATCACCAGAGTAGTAGTATATTAAGTGTAACATGTAGATCCCATTCCATTTTCCTAAAATGCCCCTTTGGTAGGGGCAGGCTGTGCTTGGAAAACCTCAGAATTAAGGGACAGCAGATACCTAAGGAGACTTCTATGAATTAATTCCCTCTGAAGGAGAATGATTCAAATAGGTGGTTTCCTTTCCTGTATGTTTAATTGTAGCAAAGATAAGCATGCCAAAAAAAAGCTTCTTTAAAGCTGTAAATGGTGTCCAGGCAGAACAGAACAGAGAATTTAGCCGTAAGCATTACAGTGAGCAGAGGAAAGAAAAGCTATTTTGGGCAACAGCATTTCTTAGTTTATTGTAATAAACTTACTGTTTAGCAATAAGGTAAAGTTGCTTTTCCTCTTATCATATGACATATGGCACTTGATTCTATGGGGAAAACATTTAGGGTTATTCAGTGCTTTGTCAGTGGCCTTGTGCTGATCTGGTATTCAAATTTCTTCTGAACCAAGTGATACCTTTCCATTAGTATTTATCAGATTTCTCTCATAGCATCAACAATGAGACTGAGAAATAACTTTGTCAAAGTAAATTCAGAAAACTAAATGTCCAAAATGAACTCTTCCTTCTCTTCAGTTCCCACCACGTCATCCCCAATTCTCCCCAAATTTGCAGTTAGCGAAAACATGGCTCTGTCTCACTTTTGATATTCTACTACCAACTAGTTTGTCTTGTGTCTTGTCTAATGGTAAATAACAATACAACTGCTCAAAAAAATGTGAAAATCTGAAGAGGTAACCGTGGTGTTTCTGTCTCTTAAATTATACCTTCCTTCTCTGCTTGCTGATCATGGTTGAAACACAAAACATTCTTGTTTGTCAAGGGTTAAACAGCTGTAGACGTGATAGTATAACTGAGAACAAACAGGACCCATTCTCTCCTTGTTAGCTCTGCACAGGTTTCAATATTGGACAGGTTTTATGGTGTGATTTCTCATTCACAAGGTTGTTCCTGGAGCGGCCCATAAGCCAGAGCTGTGATTTGTGTTTACATGGAGGGTTGTGTTTGTGATTCAAACGGCAGCAACTGGAAAATCCCACTTCAACACATGTATTTTACTGGGTCTTTTTAAAAAAAAAAAAAAAAAAAAGGGAAGCGAGGGCGAGGCCAGGCTAATTCTTTAAAGCGTGCAATCCACGGTGGATGTAGAGCAGCAGACATTAGTCTTTCTGAGATAAGGCTGTGCTTATACAGAGCAAGGTGATAGTAAAGAGGGTTCATTCAAACTCCACTGCGAAGAACTAATCAGCTACATATCATCTAAAGTACTCTGTCTTCCCAGTGAAAGTGGACGGGATCCAACTAAGAGTGGGGGAGGCTCTGCTGAGCTTTCTTTAATAACTTTATAGTAGAAGGAAGCAACATATGGAGTTAGAATCTATTGCCAAAGAAGAAAAAATAGCAGAAATGAAGAAATATTCTGATGTCTTGAAGGTCTTAGAAAATCTACTGAAATACAGCCTTGAGGAACTCATTTTGTGGGTTAGAAAACACAGGAAGGCACAGGATCCTGCCTTAGGACAGGAAGAAGGATTAATTGGCCACCTAAGCTTCTGTTCAACCTTATCTTTTTCATGGTCAGTGGTGATTAGCTGTAGAGATGCCATTCAAGGGAATAAATGCTCCATTGCCACCACAGCACTTCAATGGCTGCACCAAGTTGTATCATGCTTCTGGGCGAGCAAAAAATAACATTATGGCGAGGGGACCTGTGACTTGGGAGCTTCAGAAGGTGCTTTTGTGGACAGACAGCCTGTGAGTTTAGCAGAAAGATTCAGAGATTTGGCTGATAAGAGTATTGAGATACAGACCTCATAGTCATTGAGTTGAAACTGAGCAGTGACTTGGATCATCTTCCTGCACCCAGACAGGATGACCCATAACCAGGTAGGGATGTAACAGTGGGAGGCAAGAAAGGCTGTGAAGTAGGGAGGGTATGGTCATTAGATATCAAAATTAAATATTTGATTTATCTGGGTGATCCCTTATATAACACAGACTGAACCTGGTATTGGCTAGATCTGCTGTACAAGGAGGGACAAGCCATATAATCTCTGCCTCAGTTTTCCTCTCTGCAGGGTAGGAATTAAATTATTTTATTAAGCATCCTTTTCTCTGAAAATTAACTTTTGCATTTGTTGTTAAAAACCATAACAAAACAAAGAGCCTACCAATAATCCTAGCTGCACAGATTTATTATCTCTCTAAAGAATTTCATCAGTAAAACTGAAAAAAACCCCAAACAAATAACAGTGTTATTAATGGGGCTTCTCAAAGCATATTTTCTTGGCAATATAGGTATGCCAATAAAGGTTAATTAAAATAGTAGACAATCATGATCAGATGAAATGGGGTGTATACTAATCTCATACATTTGTATGAGAACCTAAAAAGCATATGACTAGAGGATGACAACTGAAAGAAGGGTATTTTTAGCTAGAATCAATAGAACTTTCTTACACTCAATTAATTTTTTGCATAATATGGAGATGAAACATTTGCTTTCTTCCCAGCATCTCTACAGGAGGAATGAGGCATAATAACAACATTTTTTGGCACAAAAATATGTGTATGAAAATTTGAGAGGATTTCAGGAAAGAGAAATGCACTTATGAAAGATACAGTAAAGAGTTAGTAATGTTTTTCATTTTCTTTCCAGTTTTTTTTTTCTTGTGGAGGACATACTACATATGCATATATATGTACATCTTCTTGTGCACGTGTGTGCCAACAGTGTGTGCGTATGTACAGACAGACACACTTGTAGTCCTTTCCAGGAAAAGAAGGAAAACATATGAGAATGACTAATGGAAGACTGTTAAACCAGTAAGCGTTGTGCTGTATTCTTGTCTTCTGTCCAACAATAAATATAAGATTGAATTTACTATTTAAATCTTGATGAGTGTTACAAGAAATGGTACAATGGTGTGTAAGCTTATTATTAAATTGTGTGTCATGCGTACCATCTAGGATATGCACATCCTCCTTAGCTGAAATGAAATCTGTCTTGCAAAGTGCAGATCTGGCTGTCCCATGGAAGCTCTTTATGACAGCTCTTTGTATATTACATTTTCAGATACTCCAGTAGATAGCTGAGCGTGATTTCCAGCAGCAGAAGGTACAGGATGATACCCTCCCTTTGACGTCAGTGATAGTTTAACTGTTAATTATGTTTAGGGCATCACGCATAGACTTTTGGATGTCGTTACACATTTTTGGGTCTGCAGGGATATCTCTGGCATTCTTTTGCTGAACAAGTTTTGGTAAGACTTTTGTCATCTGCAGGTGTCTGTTTTGGCAAGGAAATGCTCAGATGCTAAGGGCAGGAAAGGAAGGTGCAGAATAAAGACCTGGGTAGACAGATTGGTATCTATTAAAGTGTGAAATGCTAGTTCTATTCACTCATTAAAACAAACAAACAAAACCCCAATAGAGAAGCTTTCTGTTTTCATCCTTGATGCAGAGAATCTAAGAACAGTTCTAGAGAAGGCAAAAAAGTATAATTGTTCATATCAGATGATTTCACTCTTTGAAGACTGTCTATAATAATGGGCTGAGAGCACTACGTGGTTGTGAAGGATGTGAAATTAAACTTTTAACACCTTAAATTAAAAAAATCGTAACTTTATGAATAAGCCCCCAAAATCAGGACTATTTTCCAGACATATTCTTCCTATTGTTTTGATAATAAACGAGCAGCAGGTTTCAGACAGATTCAGGCACTCCATCTCCACCTGTTGGCAGGGAAGAACTATATCTGAGTGGTATAAAATGACAGGAAGGAAAATGGTTGAGATGAGAAAACTTAGATGATGTTGTTCTCCCTTTTTTTTTTTTTTTAATTTTCCCTTCACCATAATAGTTTCCACAAGCTGGGTACTGATACCTCAAAACACCTGGGAACCTGCAGGGAAGGAAATGCAAATGAACTACCATGAAAACTGTAGTTTGCTCACATTAAGCTAACTCATTATAAAGATGTGGTAGAATTTACCATAAAACATGGTTTTGCTTTAATTTTGAGACTTCTTCACATACATACTCCTGTATCCCTAAGGGCCATCAAGCAAAACAGGAACAGAAAATAGAAAATGAATAAAATATATCAGCTTAATTTGTGTCAAAATCACAATAAAATGAGGAAATATAATCAGCTTAGATGCTGGTTTGTTTTCTTTATAAAGGTTCCTATTTCAGTCTGTTTTAATTATCATCGTAATGGTTATTAAACTGTGGCAGCACAGAGAAGGCTGTATCCCACCCTGACAGACAGATTAGTATCTAGTTCTCAGTGGAGGACACTTATTTTAAAGCTAGTTCTATACATCATTCCCCAAGGCTATGTTTTTTGTGGCCTCACTCCATCACTATTTTTTTACAAGTGCATTTCCCTTTAATTTTGCAGGTCTTAGTGGATAATTATTTGTAGCTGGACGGAAGGAACTGAAATTTTCATGTACAGTGCTGGATAGGGTTAACCAGTTTTGTTTCTATATGAATAGTATATATGGAGTTGTGTATTCCCCAGGGCAGAGCAAAATCTGTTGAACCAGATTCAATTGTTGGAAAACAGTGACGTTTATTTTTATCAACAAAATTGGTGCAGAATAGGAAAACGGAGAGGGAATATCAGAAAGCACACAAAACAATGCTGATATTTTTGGTTTTATCACTGCAACATATCTAAGACTTTCACAATTTTTTTTTTTAATCAGTGAAACAAACTGAAGTCTTTTCATATTGGAATTGCTCTTTCTATAACTCTCTCAAGGACTATACAAATCTTGTTACAATCTGATTGAGTGGCTGTAGTTTGGTGTTCTGTCATCTGCCTAAAGGTTTATAGTACATGGTTTATTGTTGCTTGCATTGTTTCTGTGAAACAATGTCCAGAAAAAAAAAAATTACACTGCATCTAAATAAATTCTCTCTGAAGAAAGTAAATAACATACTGAAACTTACACTGCTACACAATGCGAATGCTTTGGGATCAGGGCAGGGTTGCAGCTTCTCAGCTAAAATATTTAAAAAAAAAAGGAAATAAAGTTATAAAAAGTCCTCTTGTGTTTTTAATTAACAAACTGACCCTTGTGGTATCTAGGGGTGGAGGCAGAAGCAGCTCTATCATTGTTTAGCACTGGTTGAATGGATTAATTAATGACACATTAATAATGGATGGTACAATCATATATTACTTCTTGATCTTGATCTTTTATCGCATAAACCTACTGAGGTTGCTACAGCTGTGGTTTTGTTTGCTTTTTATTTGCTGGGTTCTTTTTAAATTACTGCAGGTAAAGTAAATGCCTCCTCCTGGCCCCCAAGCAAAAGATGTTTCCTTCCTTTAAAAATATCAACTAGTAAGGGAGTGTATTATGGACAGCATTATCTCATTACCATGGACAAATTTGATGAGTTATTCAAGGAAGAAAATAATGTCATCACAAAAGCCTGTTGTGCTATAAGCACAGTAAACATACATTATATGTTAACTACATACTGTTCACAAGCAGTTCATGAAATATTAGGGCTTTACCCTTATTTTACAGATCATTACCTATTAAAAAAAAAAAAAGGAAATGATCTCAGATATCTCAGATAATTCAGCTAGATAGTAGTAACCCACCTAAGTCTGGGAAAAGATGTCTCTTTATTGCTAAAGTTCCCCTGCTTCCCATGGAATTGCTGGGTGAAGCTGGTGAATGGGGAAAGAACCCAGATCTCTCCTGTGTCCCATGCACTGAAGACAGTATGTGCCTTGCAACACGACAAACAAAGAGACAAATTCAGTTATGTCAAGGCATTCAGTTTTCCCAGTTTTAGTTCAAAGGGTGAAGGTATGGTTGAGTTTAATTAGAATAATTTTCCAAATTTTAAGCCTAGTATTACTGTGCTGTACTGGTTTGAAGAACACAATGTTTTTTTAATCATTTAACCGATGTAGTGCAGATTTGGGAAAAAAAATCCACTTTTTCTGAGTGTCAGACCCAGCAGCAGACAACACAGAAGTCCCGATGCCTCATGTTTATAGATCAGCAAGCACAAAGAAGGAGAAATTTCCCATTCAAGTATACACCAGAAAGTTTGCTTAACAGAATGTTTTCCCTTCCTTGCACTATGTTTGGGTTCAGTGAACAACAAAATATTTCCATTTGCATTGCTGATTTGGAGGAATTCAGTTCCACCACAAAAGACTGCTTTAAGAGCCTTTTTCACAGCGAGGAAACAACTGTTCCACCACTCAATATTTTTTTTTTTTAAACCTGACTGGTTTAGCATAGTCGGACAGACTTTGAAACTTTCAAACTTTACCCAGCAGTCTCCTGGGTACATAAACTCCCAGTTTTCTCATCAGAAATATGCTACATGTGTTCAATGACCCAAAATAACCTATAGGATTTGCAGAAATGTATTGCAACATGAAGGGTGGTTTGCTTCTAAATTGTTTTTGGGTTTTGGTTTTTTTTTTTGTGATAGAGAGCATCAGAAGCATCTGATCGTACAGTGCATCTGTAACGCTGACATTTATCAATCTCTCTGTAATCAAAGGATTACTTAGTGCTTAGGAAAGGCCAAGAGAACTACTTCAAATCTCAGCTGGGCTGCACATAGGGGATTTAATGGAGCAAGGAAAATTTTCCAGGCTCTCCAATAGGCCTAGAACAATGAAAAGCCAAATGCATCTGATCCTGTATCAACACCTGTTCATGTTACTTGAGTGTGTTCGTGGATTTTTAGTCATTTTTAAAGCCATTTCACATACCACCTCTGATCTCTTATAGATGGGATATGTATAATAGTCCTTTGTGCACTCATTTCATATCTTTATTAGCTGTTATTTGCCATAGACTCACTCGGGGTCCTATCTTTGATTATTACATTAATGTATCAAGCAGCTGTAACGTCACGCAGAATGACAGAACTAAAGGCTTTCATAATAATGAACTTGCTCAATGAATACTTCGTTCAGAGTGCAAAAGGTCCCTTCCTACCCAAACCTTTCTATGATTCTGCGAATCGAGGGCATAAAAGCAGAGAGGAGGGCAAAAAATAAGTTATGGAATTACCAGTTTAGCAACAAGGATGTCATGTGAAACCATGTCAAAGACCTTGGAAGAGGCTTAGAGAGATCTCAGAGAAACACCCTGAGACATTTAGAGAGCTGGAAGACTTAGAAAATTCAGCAGGTTTTGGATATGTACCTCGGTTCAGAGTAGTTATAGGCACCACAAATCTTAAAAAGCTTTCCTAGCACTAACAATACCAGCCTTGCACAGTGCTGAAGGGAGTCTGTTTTCTTATTGTTATTTTACAAACAGGGAAGACAAAGGGACAGAACGTGTTTTTGCAAAAAGCCAAGTATCCTCAACTCCCACTGATTTCATGGGGGAAGATTGCAGAATTGGGCTTGAAGAATTGAAGCTACAAAAGACTTCCAGGCTGCATTTTTTTTCAAACCTTCCATTTATAAAACACTTTTGAGTGTCTGTCCCCATCGTTGGTAATAAAACACTTTTAGAATGTCTCATTTAAAGAATTTGCCTACAGGACTGTGGCCAGCTTTTAATAAAGGGGAAACTGAAGCTGGATGTCTCAGTTGGTTCCTGTGATCTTAGTTATGATCACAGAATCATAAAATCATAGCGTGGTTTGGGTTGGAAGGGATAGAACCCTTTTTATGTTTTCTTTTTTTTTTTCCTCACCAAGTCAGACCTTTTGCATGACCGTAGAAAAATACCCATGGAGAGGTGATCAAAGAAGAACAGTGAGAATAACAGCATGTGTTTTGGTTTTTTTTTTTTTTTTCAGTTCCATGCCTGCATGCTGATTTCAAAATAATGAGAAAACATGTTTCAACAAAATCTGTTTGATGGGAGAAATGAGTAGCACAAAATGGATGGAGAGGATACCTATTCATCAAGATGTTGATGAGATGATTTGTTTTTTCCATTGGGGAGTCCTTAATTTCTAAAACCGAAAAATAAGGAGAGGAAACTATTATTGATGGAGATTACATTTCTGTCTTTAATTGATTGAACGTTCTTAGTGGTTTTGCAGATATGAATTTTACTAGCCCTAAGAGACACTGGAAACCAAAATTATATCTGTAATACTTAAATGCAGCACTTAGCTGCATATGTTTAACGTTGTTTAAATGAAGATTTCAGACTGTCTGTACTTTAAGCTTCACTATTTTCCAGTATTACGGGGCAGGTAAAGCAAATGCCTCTGGACCTCTTACTCTTCCTCAAATCATGTGTGTTAATAGTTCATAATAAAAAATGGATCATAATAAAAAAATGATCATAATTAAAAAATCGAAGCATAGTAAAATTTAACCTGCAGTGATTAGTTTAGTTTATTCCCACTGAAGTACCTGGACATTTCTGCACGCTGCTGTGCATCCTCTAAGACTGAACGTTCACACTGGCAGCAGCAAATAGGTCCACTCTCTGACAGGACAGGAATTTGTCACACAGAAAAAATCCCGTGATGTGTTTGCATATTTGCAGTTATAGCTGCAACTCTGTTTTGCCAAATTTTAGATAAAATCATAATTGTAGCTTATTTTTTTTTTCCATTTAGAAAGCTATTGTTTTTATTTCTAGTTAAATGATCCTGGTTTTCCTTGGTTTGTTTTTCACGACCTTCTTCCCTTTCATTTCACAGAGTGACATGCTGAAGTAAATATACTGTCAAAATAGTGCGTACCTTAAGTAACACTCCTTGCTGTTGACTGAAACTGGAAAATAATAATGCAAAATAACAAGGTGAGAATAAAGGGCATGAATGTAGGAAGAAGGGGTCAAATGCTGTTCATTCACATAGCACTGCGTGCATGTTACTCTATAGCAGAGAAAAGAAAAATATTTTTCTTTGCCATAAAAATGAATCATATAAACAAAAATCCTTTTTGTGTTGAGATGGAAACAAGAACCTTAATGGTTTAATATGAAGAAATAAGAAAAACATATGTACTATCCAAGATGAACTTATCTCTGTCCTGGATATTTGTCCTGGAATAGGTAAGTCTGATTTAGAACAAATTGTGCAAGGGGGTTTTCATAGCCCATGATGTTAGCATGCAAAATCCTAAATTACTGATTGGTTTCTTTGGGTGTTTTTTTTTTTTTTTTTCCCCCTCTATATATTTGTGTGAATATATCTTGACACATTTATATCTATGTATATAGAAAATAAATGTGCTGGCATGTATATAATATGTTTCAATGCATGAATATATTTATATAAGCAATGAACATTTTGACAAAAAAAATGTATCTCAGCCTGAAATGCTTCTTTTTAAATAAAGTTCCATAGAAAGTGCTATTTTCTTCTGAAACATTTTCTTCTTCTTAAAAGAATTGCAAAGAATTGTAATTGAGATTTTTTTACTGAATTTATCTGAAAGACATGACCTAACTGCATAAAAATGAGAAGAATACATAAGCAGGAGGTACAACTACATGAGAAATAAGGCAGAATTTTACCTTGTCTACATAGACCTCTTAATGAGCAACAAGCAATGAGGAAGAAAAAAAAAAATCTAGTTGGAAATCAGATAACTTACAAGGGCTAAATCATTGTGTGCCTTCCAACTGCAATTGTCATCTGTTCTTATGCAAACAATTTAGTGTGACATCATCTGCTGAGTGAGGACATGCCGTAATGGAAGAGGTCTCAATATGTGAGATCTTAAAACCAAATGAAATGTGAAGAACACTCAGTACCAAGAAGCTTGTATTTGCAATGGTCTAATGAGGTGGGATTGAGAAGCACATGTGTTTCCTGGAAGAAAAGCTTTATAATATTTATATTAAAAACCTTGTAATATTTATAACTGACTGATGGGGTGCCTTATGGTGTTACAGAAGGCAGCTTAGTGTGAGGCTAACCACGAACAAAATGCCAGTGGTCTGACATATCTGCCACTGAAAACGTATATTGTATAGGTGGTTGGCAGACAGGGATATAGTCAAGTGTAGCATTTGGATTTTTGTCATTTAAGGCATAGATACTGTCCGTGATGATAATATGTTGACCACAGTTTGAATACCTCAAAGACAGTCAATATAAACACAAGATCTTACCTGTTCACTGAAGAAGATTTGGATACTTCTGGGCTGGGTAGACAGGGATGTGCTATGTGCTCTTGGAAACTGTCTTTCTTAATTTATTTTACGTGTTCTTTCTCCTGAAAGCATTTTCTTGCCCACAAGTCTCACATTCAGTCTGGCTTCTGCACATGCCTTGGTCAGACCAGAATTAGATAAGAAATTTATAGCATTGTTCATTTTGGAGGGCATGAGGAGGTAATAATAGGTTTTTTTATTTAGACACATAAAATGCATCAAATCCTGTTCTGGTATCAAACACATTTTTTCTAGTAAGAGGTGATCAACTCACCTTTTGTCACAAAGCAACTCAGTATGAACTCTGACAGATGAAACTGTCCTAGCTGTGTGTTGGTGTATCAATAAGTAGCATATTACTGAAAGGTAAATATCTGAAAGGTCCTGGGGATTTGTTTTTGTCAGCCACTTTGTTCCCTAGTCTTATTCCTAATGTTTGTCTACAGTATAGATATACCAGCCCTATCCAATTTCTTCTTACCAATAAGAAACTTTTGATTCTGGTTTTATTCTGGCATTGCAGAACTTAGACTGTAAGACTTAAATTCCTGGGACCTAATTGCTTGCAACTAACAAAAGCATGTACTTTGTTAGCAACAGAGTTTTCTTTTTTGTGGGTATACTCAGAATACCTTTGACAGGGATTTTCTTCTTTTCATATTGTGAGCTTAAAAGTTCATGGTTGCCAATACCTGCTCTGTATGCAGACAAGTCAGATCAATCTATGATTCATTCTAAATATTTCTTTTGAGGTTAACTTAAGTGAATTGCTCTTCAGGTGGGATTCATCAGGTCCCCAGAACATATTCTTGTCTACAAATTCTTCCTGCTGCGTTGTATTGCTCATCTTCAAAATGTTAAATGTCTTGATTTGTATTTGCATGAGTTGATTGAACCCTTGTCCTTGTCTGCATGCATAACCATTGCATTTAATCCTTCCTTTTTTTCATCTCAGTTCTTAGTTCATGTTTCTTTCAGAGCCATTGTTACATCTGCTTAATTTTTAAATTATTTTACATATATTTTCCATAACATCTTTTTTTGTTGTCACTGTGAATGGTGATAAGAATGTTGGCTGTATTTTTTTTACTTCTCCTTTTGTACTCTGCTCACCTTTTGAAATATCCAGCTGCATCTCCTGATGGAGACTGAATGAAATGCTGTCTTCATTTCGAAAATTATTCCATGTAGTAGCTATGTCAAATTGATTTTTCCAGGAAAAAAAAAAAAAAATCAAAGAAACTCACTTTTTTACCAAATTGTGTTCTACGCAAAATTTTCAATGGTATCATGACACCAATCTGTGTATGAGATTTCAGAAAAAAGGGTCCTCATCTTCAGTAAAAGAGCCATTTCCTGTTCTCCATTTTGCCAACTTCCATAGCGATCAATGAATTTTTTTGAATAGATACATTTTAGGAATAACTCGTATTTTCAGAATGTATTTCTCATCTATATTTTTCTTTCTATACTGGAAACTTTACTGTGCTGACCTGTTGAAATAAGAGTGACTAGAAAGTTTAAGGGTGATGGGGGAGAAGACACTTAGGTCCTTTCCCCCACATGGCTACACATGCATGTTTTATGGTTGAAGAATGGAGCTTTTTATTGGTGGGTAGTAAAATCAACATTACAAGCATTCAGATAACTGAACTAAAACATCTCTTGGCAACCTGCCCATGTGATCTGATGTATTCTTATTCCTAGAGATTTTAAATGTTGCCTGCCTTTAGTGATAACTCCCCTCTGAAAAGGAGGCCATGAGTGCAAGATCTTAAGGCAAATATAACTGGAGATTTTGGTGCCCATTCAAAGTCAACACTTGGGCTTTATGAACAGGTCTTTATACCATCTACCCCACCTGAATATAAATCATAAACTAGGAGCATCGCTACCCTAGCCTGTCCCTACAAACACCAAACTCAAACACAGTCAGCAGACCAGTCCCATCATACATGATCTGAACTGTGCCATGCAGGCACCACTTCTCCAACATCCAACATCTACAAATAGCCTGTAATGACTCAGATCCTAACTTAGTCCTTACAGTTAGGGGTGGAGGGGATTTCATGACCATGAGCGTCAAGCTGGTGCCATATGAGACAAACCTAGTCTTGGAATCACTTTGCAGAGATGATCAAGATGGCTTATTCTGATTTTGAGCTAGTCTGGAAGCAATCTAATCACTTTCAGGTGATGCTATGCCAGACAAACACAGCTCTTTTTTGAACTGGACAATGTCTGACCTTTCGACATCTGTGCTTCATCATTAAATGAATTCTGAATGCAAAAGTCAGTGCCGAAACTATCTATGGTCCCCAAAACTATATCTTTCCTGCTACTCATCTGTACCACATTACCTTTCTCAACCTTTCATCTAGTGAGACTGCAAAGGAAGAGGGAAGATAAATTATCTTCAATGGCTTATGTATCTAAGATACAGGGCCTTGTACAGAAATTATGGTGGATGTATATATGATTGATTAGAGCACGTTGTTTGCATTGTATTTGGAAATAAAAATGTAGGAAGGAGGGAATTTCAATAGCAAAGTGGTACTGGTTGTCATCAGGATTAATGTTAAATGATCGTTCATGTCTGCCTTATCTCACGCTAAGTTTTCTTAGAGGAATTTTAATAATGTGGACTTTATTGTGCATTATGGTGATAAGATCCTGCCAATGTTTAGTTGAGCTGCTTAATTTACAGGAGCTAATTTAAAAGGTAGCTATTGTATTAGGGAATCTGTCCTGTTGGATTGATAACCCAGCTTTCAGGATATTATTTCTACAGGAAATGGATCTTCATCTTTTATCTTCATTTATGCCCTTGCTCTCCAGCTTCTAATTATTCTAGTGTGGAGGGAATTTCCTTCGTTTGCAGACACAAACATCTTCACCACAAGATTTATGGGGTCATCTGTAAAGTCAACTTATTATATTGGCTTGTAAGTATTTCTATAGAATTTTATAATATATTGGGTTTGCATGTAGGGATAAACATAAACTCTATCTGATATAATCCTGTCTTGGAGAGCGATTTTTCCCCTGCAAACATTTAACGTATTTACTCACAAGTTTTATCGTCAAATATAATCATTCAGCATATAACTCATGCATGCTTATAACACTTCACAAACACTTTTATCACCACTGAAATTGAACCGCTGAAGTTGAATGTGGCAGCTATTTAACAATTTTCATCTGTGCAACGTGAGAGTTTAAACAGAAAATGCCCCTACTACTTTCCCAACTTTAATGCATATTCAAACATTTTCCTTCAGCTGTCATTTAGTTTTGAAAATTCCTTTGTGTGAGGCACTGACTGCCATCTCGGTTGTCACTCTGAACCAAACCCTGGTATCTTCTTGAAAGATTTTGTTCTATATCAGCCTTCATACAGTTCTCAGCACTCCAGTATTTAGAGAATTTTCAGATAATCCGTTGAAAAATGTGACTGACAAAATTAAATTCTCTGGCTGGTTCCTCTAGCCAACTCTCATCTGTCCATCAGCCACAGTGAAAGATGTAAAAACATTTAGCAGTAAGATATTTCATACACTCACACGTCTTTTGTGCTCGCCTTCTGCAAACTTCTAGACAATAAGGTTTTACTGGCACAAATATTCACAGTAAATGAAACTCAAAGCCTCATACAAGCATCTGCAGAAGGGGAGATTTAAATCTGCCCAGGAAGGCATCCAGTGGGAAATCCTTCTGTGTTCATCCATTCAAAGAACAGAAAGATAAGAAACATGGAGTATTTTCTAATTGGAAGTGGTGAGCAACACATGTTGAACCTCAAGTATTTGCACTCAGTCCCCAGGGCAAAATACTGGAAGATGACAATGGTGAAATAAATTCATACAGCATCCAATCTAATACTCATTAAAATAAATGAAAAGACAGTTTGAAATTGGACTAGACCTATAGGTCCCAGTCTAGTAAGGTACTCCAGCATGTGAGAAGTCTTATTGTCTATAAGGAGACTAAGCATGTGTTTAAAGTTAGGCACGTTTAAATGCTAAATTGCTTTGGGGCCAGAATAAATTAAATTAAGGAAACGGTAATTTGCCTTCCGGGGGAAAAAAAAAAAAAAAAAGATAAATTATAGAATCATAGAATGGTTAGGGTTCGAAGAGACCTTAAAGACCATCGAGTTCCAGCCCCCTGCCATGGGCAGGGACACCTCCCACCAGCCCAGGTTGCTCAAAGCCTCATCCAGCCTGGCCTTGAACCCCTCCAGGGGTGTTTGACACATTTTAAATGTTTAACATTCAAATTTGTGCAATACATTTTAAATGTTTAACAAACCATATCCTCCAGTTTAATAGAGATATTAAAAGAAAGTTTTCTGCAGAGTTTTCAGTGGCAGAATGTTAAACGGTTTAATTTTATGAAGTGGGAGAATAGTTGAAGCTCTCAGATAATTTCTCAAAATCCTTTGGTTTTTTTGCAAATTATTTTTATTTATTACTCAAGCATGCTTTCATGAAAATATGAGAATCAGAAACCTTGATTTTCTCCTGTTTCTCCTTAGAAATACAGAGTAAACACTTTAATAAGAGTCTACCCAAACAAATACACTGAAAATCTTCATATTGCATAACTCCACGCTGAATTCTGAAGGTAAAACCTATTCAGAATGCATCCTCCAAACTTTTGTTTTCCCCAGAGCCCCGTGTTTTTCTTTAAAATGTTTTTATTAAAATATTAACCAAATCTGACAGTTTTGTTTCCGTAAGTTAATCAGAGCGACGTATTATGGCTGTAGATAGATGCTGCTGTCCTTCTTAGGTTCAACATGACTTTACTCTGAATACAATTCCAGTAATGCTCAGTGTAATTACTGGCACAGCCGACATCAGTAGATGTGATGTGGTTTGTACATACTTTAGGAAGACAGTTTATTCAAAAACATTTCAATATCAAAGCTAGGTTGTGTTGGGAATACATTGCTGAGCCTGTGTTTTAAACTACCTAAATATGAACAAAAACTGCACACACAAAAGCAACAGAAAACAGAACTTTGTAGCTAATAACTTAGGGAATGGGCAGAGGCAATGGACCATATTAATATTGTAATTTTAATTTCAAGTTCTACTCTTCTCTGATTGCAAATCATTGCTTACTTTAGTACTTTAATGTCTCTGTACATGAAATATGTCAATTTCCACGTCGCTCATCAAAGAGATCAAATGTATTCTCAGAAATACGGAATGTACATTATCAGGATGTTTCATTTTACTTTGTTATCACCTTTGTCATGGAACGAAAGAAATTCAATTTCAGATTGCATTCAAAACAGAAATTACTGATACTTCATCTGCTGTCGTCGAGACAGCTAAAGATCTTTCCATATTTCAATTCAGAAATCTTAAATTTGATATCTTACCACTCAGACTTTTAACAAAAAACAAATCCTTAACAAACTTTAAGTTGAAAAATAACATCTCAGCTCATGAATTTTTCTCTAGCATGCTTCCTTTGTAACTTTTTGCTTTGTAGATGTGCACATCCAAACATTATAAATCAAATCTCAGACCTGCATAAAGCACTTAAATAAATAGCTTTATACTGGTGTAAAAATCCAGTGATGAACTGGGCTCTCATCCTGCTTGTTTTGTTCTCTTGGGAAATAAGAAAGTAACACAAAGACAAGTAAAACATCAAGAAGATCAAATGTGAGACAACATAAATGGCCTGAAATGGATTCCTTTTACTTTGGCGACATTTCATTAACTTCAGTGAAGTTTTGGAGGATTTTTATAGAAAGACAAGTGAAAGAGAACAGGGAGAAAGCAAAGAAAGCCTTTTCTTGCAGAGCCCAAAAGCCTGATTCGCTGAACTGTGATTTTATATAGGGAAGAGCAACACACTACTTTCAACTCTCAGAAATAACCTTGTCTCTCATCTCTTTATTCACAGGTGACTTCTCAGGTCATTTGTTATCAAGATATTTCTGGAGAAGATCCTACCTGTGCAGCAGTCCAGAAAAAAGGCTCCTGCATCAAACTGCTAATCACAACTCTGGTATTTGTAAATGAAAGTTCTCTTCAGCTTTCTTACTAGTTACAATAACAGCCCGTGACTACTTGATTATTCAGAAATGTTCCAGGAAGATGGTTCATCTCAGGAAATCAAATATATTGTGTTTTCTATCTTCTGGTGAATATTTTTTTAGTTACTTCAACCAGAACAAAATGTACAGACACACAGCCACCGTGGAGCTTCTTAATTAAGACTGAGCAATGAATAGCAGTCTGGTTTTGGAAAATCCCGTTCCAAATATTCAGTGGGGAAAAGTGAACACTACAACATCTCCCGAGTTCAAAATGAGGCTAAAACCAGAATTAGGCCAAAAGTTCCTGTTATTTTTATTGTTGTATGGTTTAGTACTTCTGATTTAGGAGACACGTGAAAATTTGGGGTGGGAGTCAGCTTGCAGATTCTGATACATTTAAATGTAGATGCCTGTATGTGAGAGTTTAGAGTCGTTTGCGGACAACCAGCCATCTGGAGCCATTGGAAACATGGCAGGAGACCTGTGGCATCTCCACAAGTTTGGAAGGTGTGACCAGTGAAAAACACATGTCCTCTGGACTGGCGGCTGCAGGACGTGTAGGATGTCCTAGAGTGTCTCAAATGACACTAGAGGCTTTTGGCAAATGAACTGAACCCTAAGCTCCCACGGTAGCGCATGGAGCTCAGATAAAGAACTGAGACATACAGAGGTAAACTCAGGTGTCCTAGTCTGAGTGCTGGACTCTACTTCTGCTGGACAAATCAGTGTCACGGCAGTCACGAGAACCACTGCGCTGCAGCAAATTTAGAATTGCTCTGTGATTGTAGAACAGCTGATAACAAAACATGAATAAATCACTGCGTCTTGAAAAGAAACCAATAAAACGCCCTGTAACTCGGGCTTGGTAACGTGTACTGCGTTTAAAAACTTGTCTGAAATCAATACTTACGTACAGCTGGTGCTTTTGTTCTTTAAAATCTGTCAATTCTATTTTATTTTTAAAATAAATTTTAAAAACTCTTCATGCCAGTCAGTCAGCATCGGTATGAAAGCAAATTTTATAGCTGACTAAAGTCCATGAATATCTGTATTCCTTACAGAAACATTGATGCAGCTGCTGGTGCGAACAGCGGTGCCCCAAGGTATGCCTGTATTATTTTGTGAATGATGCATGCTGTGAAGGGTAGTTGAGCACAAAGCTGCCAGATGCTCTCTGTGACTTGCATATATGTAGGTCATTTGTGCATTCTGATGGCTGAGGTGTAAATGATAAAATTACAGAACAAAAAATAAAAAAATTAGTATCGAGCCTGAAAGTTGCCTCATGACTGCAATGATACAGCATTAGATCAACTTTTAATGTGACTAAATTTAATTCAGAAGAAGCAGACTTGTGTCATGATTCCACCTGTTGTGAGCTCCTGATAATGCAGTTTTCTCTCCCAAGCGTTGAAGGGTTGCAATTGTGAAGCAAATGTGCTTATGTGTATTTATTGATCTCATGCATAACTTCCAGTTTTATTCACCCAGGAAGGATCTTGATTGTTTCAGTTTGTGAGATGAATGCCATGTGGAAAGGATCCAATTCTTCTCAGTCTTTATAAAAATGCAAACATGAAGTTATCAGTCATTGTGGTGTTATCTAGACACCTCAGCAAATCATAGCATCACAAAATTGTGGAATGGTCTGGGTTGGAAGATTCCTTAAAGATCATGAGGTTCCACCCCCCTGCCACGGGCAGGGACACCTCCCACCAGCCCAGGTTGCTCAAAGCCTCATCCAGCCTGGCCTTGAACCCCTCCAGGGATGGGGCATCCACAGCTTCTCTGGGCACCCTGGGCCACTGCTTCACCCCCCACACAGGAAAATATTTATTCCTAAAATCTAATCTAAATCTCCCCTCTTTCAGCTTAAAGCCATTGCCCCCTGTTCTACCACTGCACTCCCTGAACGTTTAATCCCTTGTGCTATTCTCCTGTCAGAGCAAAGAGGAACTCCCGAAGGTCTCCTAGGTTAAATTCACAGTCAAAAAGATTGCGGTGAAAGGAAACGCTGAGATGAAGATGTTCACAGTGAGTATTCCCGTATGATATGGAACATGTTGATCGATCATGCAAAGACAGATCTGAAATTGCTCCTGACAGAATTTGGAGACGATTCAAAGACTTGTGTTACAGTAAATAGAAACGGGGTGCACCAATTGCACAAAGAAGTTTGTTTTACTTGGTAACTTTGGATCTCTCAAGTAAAATACGTGTCAGCACAGCTGAATAAAGTTTGAGGCAGGCTGAAACAAGCGTGTAGATCCCTAAGAATACAAAAGCAGCTTTGGACTTGATCCCAAAACCAAAGTGCTGCTATATGAGTATTATAACTTTTTGCTGGATTCTTGCACACATTTTTTTTTGCTAAGACTATTGACTGCCAGTTTCTTTGCTTTCTTTGTACATATCATTTCTAGCAATCTTAGTTTGACGTTCTTCTTTCAGGAGCAAAGATAGGCTCAAGAAACCAGAGTAGATGATCCTCTGAGACTTAGATGACATTTATACAGCTTTATGTCACGCATCTGTAATAATACCAGGGGGAGGAATACAGTTTCTATGTTCAAATACTACTATACATCACAAAAAAATGCTGTCTAGAAGTACTAAGTTCAAAAAGAAAATAATTCAAAAAGATTTTGAATATTAAGTATGAAAATTATATTAAATAGGGCATGGAAAAATATATTAGGAAACTGAGATTTGAACCTCTCATGGGATTGCTTGTTTGTTGTGTTTCTAACCCAGTTTATGGATCAGATAGTTATGGATAGGTTCAACCACGCTCAAATGGTTTTGTGCACTTACATCAGTAAAACTTCAAACCTTCTCAGATTCACTTGTATCATTAATCATAGTTAGGGATAGGCAAACATGAAAAGCTACAGCCCACTCATTCTGTCTCAGTCTATTCAGATACGCATTCAGATTAATTTTTGGTTAATTTATCCTTATTTCTGTAGCTTGTGAGTACTTATTTATGAATTGGAAGAGACAGCACCGCGAGAAGATGTTGATGCAGACTTTCCAAAGCAAAGACACTGCTTGGGCAAATATTTGGCAAGAAGTACATAATATTTTATGCTTGCAATTAGCTTTTGGGGTCATTTTCCATATCAGTGGGAGTCTCGTTTGACAAATCATCCACTATCATTAAGACTTTTTTCTTATATTTATAGACTTTAAAGCCAGAATACTCTGCTCATAATATTTTATCCTGTGATGCCTATATTAAATCCCTAAAAACTTCTGGTTACACTAGCTAATATCACTTAAAAAGGCTTCTAAACATGATTTGGAGTCTTTTGCTGATCGAACTGATCATGTTCTTAGATAAATTTTTGAAATGGTTAATTAACCTTCTTCTGAAAATATGCAACTTATTTCTAATGTAAATTTGTCTATCCTTGGGCCCCCAAGATAACATTTTGTTTATTCAGTGGCTCCTATTGTCAATCTGGACATTTTCTCTTCATCCATATTGTGTATATCCACAAAACGTGATCAGACTGAGATCACCCAGTGCTTCACTCTAGGATATTTATATGCAGATGATAATCCTGCATATGATGGGGGAGTTGTAAGGCTTGGTTCTTGTCTTTAGGGCAACTTATTCTTTTTTGCATAATTGCTTCTATAGTAATAATGTTTACTATGTTAGCTAAGGTAATGATTTCTGATGAAGAAAAGTTTGCTTTAAAATCCCTTGCTTCTTCAGCTTTCCTGTACAGTAGATAGCATTTTTAATCAATAATAAAGAGGAAAAAAGAAAAGAGCTCAACTTCTAGGCTTTAGCCATGTGTTTCCTTTGTCACTACATTTGAGAGTAAAGTTGACTGAAGCAGATATTGCCTTGAGTATGGTATCATATTCCAGTACCTCCCTACTTTTTTAACTAACCCAGGCTATATTCTTTTTTTTTTTTTTTTCAGATCCATCCCTGAGGACCACCAGAAAACTCTAAATCTATTAGTGTCCTGCCTCTAGTCAATAAACCATAGCGATGTATGGCATAGAACTTGGGTACTAGAAGGTGAGGTCTTCCTTTCTTAACACTTTTTGACAAACAGATTCCTAAATGTTAGGCATAATGTTGAAAGTTAGTGGTACTCTAAGACATTCTCATTTCCATGTGACGTGTTTTGGTTGCACAACTGTGTGACCAGGGGAGTACATTTTCTTATGTCCTTCCTGAAAGAAAAGTGGCAGCCTTGACTCCTGCGCATATACATCGAAGTGGGCACAGGTTTAAGAATAAATATAATTTGAACTTGTTAACATTACATACTTGTGTTTATATGAGTAAAGACAAGCAGGCCTGTGATATACAATGTGAAACAGTGAGGATTTTTGCCTATGGTTGCACTACATTCTTTTCATTAAACAAACAGACAAAAAAAAATAAATCAAAGAAACAAATACTTCAGGTCACCAAAAAGTGAATAAATTAAATGTGGAAACCTTGAACTCTTTTTTATTTGCAATGATTAAATTTTATTTTTTGTAGATGTCTTTTTCCTTCTATCTGCAATAAATGACTCCACTGGTAGAATGAAGAACAATTATCTTGAATCACTGCATGGTGATGGAAGTCATACAAGGATAGGAGGTATCAAATATTTCTGCTGTGTAGACCTTTTAGTGTCAATTTATTACTTTTTATTATTTGGACTCATAAAGCAGTTAATAATTTATACAGTACCTATTTACACACAGAAATGTACTTCCTGCCATCCCTAACTGCAAGATATATTTAATTCTAGGATGAAAAATCATGTTGGTGAATGGTTTTATGTAAATGTAGAATTAATTTGCGTTGTTAAATTGATTTTTTTCCTAACAAAACAGAAGGAATGAGTAAAACAGAACAAATAAAAATGAACAATAGCTCATAATTCCATTAACGGATATTTACAAACTGCAGGGTTATGCCATTTCTCACTGAAAGATTATTGTTCCTCATACAATTCAAATAAAAGTAAAGAAGCCATTTGCTTTAAGCTTTATAAAGTAAGCATCCTACTAATGTCTAAGCTATGAATTTTGGTCTTGGTCTTTTGCTCCACAATTTATTACATAAGTTTATTGCATCCTTATGGAATAACTTTTCTTTCACGTAGAAGAGACTTTCTTTGTTATCTGGACTTTGTCAGCTATCTGCTAGTAATAATTGGAAAATATCTAAGGAACCATTTATTTTTCCTGAGGGAAGAGATGGGGAAAATATAAAGAAAAAAATATTTTTATCTCAGTTTATACTGCATGTCAGTTATCTGCTCCCAGGGTCAGAAGGGTAAAAAGCAGAAAGCTGTAGATAGAAGGAATAGGATAACATCTGCTATATAGGTTGAATACCAGTATCAGCCAGGGTCAGTGTTCTAAGAAAAAAA